>NW_025786857.1:0-16762 GCF_021130785.1 Homalodisca vitripennis
AACCCCCATCGTCGCGGGACGCCACCTAATTCACTTTCGTTTCTCCAGTCTGCAAAGAAACCTACAAAATTCCTTGGGGAGGTACATTTTTTCTAAACTTTCTAAAGTTTTTTTTTATAATAGTCGAAGGAACTAGCAATGTATAAGGATAACTGGAAATTATTTGAAGTTTTTAAAACTTGTTATTAAATAATCATGCCTGTACTTAACGATATTAATGAAAGGAATTAATATATAAAATTACTAAAATACTTTTCAAAGATACAGGCATTTTACACAATTTTTAACAAGTGTATATATTTATACAGGGTGTTCTGAAAAAAGGTGGCCCATAAGTCAGGGCGTGATTCCTCACATCAAAATAAGAAAAAAAGGTCTAATTAACATAGGTCCGAAAATGCTTAGTTACCAAGTTATACAGGGTGAAAGATTTCGTCTGAATTTCAGTTCCCTGCTGCAACGAAGCCCTACGGGTATTTGTTGGCTGTTAATTAAGATGTACAATTTAGCGTACTTTATGTAAAATGAACTGAAAAATTGAATAAAACCGTTTCCAGACCTGTAGCTACAGTAATTTTTAAGATATGTGACGAAATACGCGAAACTTGGTCCCGAAAAACAAGTTACATTTAGGTTTGAAGCAGATTTACTATGTTAAATGTACAATAAACACAAAATATTTTTTCACGGTACTTATAGAAAATTTAATTTCGAAGAGAAAGATGTAAAATAAGTCTTAATAGACAAACGCAAACTTTAAAAAATAATCCTTAATTACATACAAAACGCATGAAAAATAGACAAAATCTGTTAAGCTCTCTACAAATGTAATATTGAAATTAAAACAGCTGTTTTATTAAAACAAATTAATGAGTTACTATTATTTTTTATCAAGTAAATTGTTTTATCAATCATAGATTATCATACATAAAAAAGTTATCTGAATTATCATTCAACAAAAAAGTTACACTTGTCCTAAAAAACTAACCACGTCACAGTAGATGTTCAAAATGTTTCCCCTCATTCAAAATACAAGCATCCAGCCGTCTTCTCATAGACTGCCGAACTCTTTCGAAGATCCCAGTTGTCTCACGTATCCTTTGAATCCCGTTAACAATCCTTATTCGCAACTCTTCTATGGTATCCACAGGCGAGTCGTAGACAAGCGTCTTTAAATGTCCCCATAAGAAAAAGTCTAGAGGATTGAGGTCAGGTGACCTTGCAGGCCATGCTACTGGGGCTCCTCGACCAATCCATCTGTTTGGATATGCTTCATTTAAAAATTCTCTTACTTGTAATGTGTAATGAGCTGGAGCTCCATCCTGCATGAACCACATGTTGTTGCGTGTGTATAGTGGCACATCTTCGAGTAACTCATTCAGATTAGTCGTCAAGAAATGTAAATAATTTTCACCATTGAGCGTATCAGGTAAAAAACTAATAAAATTTTATCACCCAGAATAGCAGCCCATACGTTTATAGAAAACTGATATTGGGGGACGGTTCTCTGAAATAGCACGTGGATTTTCAATTGCCCACATGTGAGTATTGTGGGTGTTAAGAATAGCCATTCTTGAAAATTTTGCTTCATCAGTAAAGATAATGTAATTTAAAAAATGTGGATTTCTGCACCTTTGGATAAGCCATTGGCATAGCTGAACACGAGGAAAGTAATCTCGAGGCAAAAGAGCCTGGACCCTTTGATAGTGATAAGAATGCAACTGCTGCTCGTGTAAAATCTTCCAGACAACACCGAAATCCAAGGCTAGTTCTCTAGTACTTCTTCCAGGATGATTCTCTATTTCTTCCAACACGCCCTCCTCCAATTCAGCTGTACACGTTGTACGTGGCCGTCCTGATCTACCAACTTTTCCAGATTTAAAGGTTCCCGTCTCGCTTAGCCTTCTATGAATGGAAGAAAACATTTTATGAGTCGGTAACTGTCTATGAGGAAAATGTTTTCCCGATAGAGTCGTCTAGCCTGACGACTGTTGCAATGTGCAAGACCGTACATTAAATGCATGTCTGCCATTTCACCATTAGTGTACATAATATTCATATTACCTGCCATGATGAATAAGATATTATTAGCTATCAAAAATTAACTTCAACGGCACTCGCACTAACTTGTATTAAAGTACAGATCAACACACGCACTTAATGAGCAATGGAAAAATAACTGCTTGTAATGTTTATTTAAATTATTATAAACAATGTTACATTGTTAAAACATATGTTTTAAATAGAAATTATTTTGTTTCTCAAATCAAATATTTTAATTAAAACAGCTGTTTTAATTTCCAATATTACATTTGTAGAGGAGTCTAACAGATTTTGTTTATTTTTCATGCGTTTTTGTATTGTACGGTAATTAAGGATTATTGTTTTTAAAGTTTTGCGTTTGTCAATTAGTGACTTATTTTACATCTTTTCTCTTTCGAAATTAAATTTTTCTTAAAGTACCGTGAAAAATTTTTTTGTGTTTATTGTACATTTTAACATTAGTAAATCTGCGTCAAAAAACTAAATGTAACTTGTTTATTCGGGAGCTACACAGCCCCAAGTTAACCAAAGTTGAGCGACACCTATCATCCAACCAAGTTCTCCCAAGTGTGACCTATAAGACACGGACACACCCCCCCTACCACCGCGACCTAAGTCCCACACCCAACCACCCACCCACCCGCCCCAAAGACCTCCCCTCCCAAGTTTCGCGTTATTTTCGTCACAGTATCTTATAAATTACTGTAGCTACAGGCTCTGGAAACGGATTTTATTCAAATTTTTTCAGTTCATTTTACATAAAGTACGCTAAATTGTACATCCTTTATTAACAGCCAACAAATACCGTTGGGGCTTCGTTGTGCAGGGGAACTGAAATTCAGGACGAAATCTTTCAACTGTATAATACTTGGTATAGCTAAGCATTTTTCGGACCTGATGTTAATTAGACCTTTTTTTTCTTATTTTGATGTGAGGAATCACGCGATGGACTTATGGGCACCTTTTTTCAGAAACACCCTGTTTAAGTGATGCTTATCTTGTCTTATACAATGATTCAATTCTCTTGTTTAAGTTTCTCATGAAACATGTAACAAAGTGTATTTAATATATAACTTTTATTATTTTAATAAACAAAAAATAAAGGTAAATCAAGATTTAGGACCAAACCTATAAAGGACCACACCCTTTTGACTGAACGTAACTGTTGGTATCCTTTCACTCGTAGTATGATTCTGGGTTTAACTATAGTTTAATGAATTTGAATGTTTGGGTTTTAAAAACTAAAAAAAATACGGTTTTTTGAGAAAAACAAATCATGGTTTGATACTCCACTGACCCCTTTTGAATGCTCCTACTTGGATTATCCGATCCACACCAACACTAACTAAACGCGGCTGACAATAAATTTGCGCTAGGATTGTGTCTTTATTTCTCCCTTTTTTATATATTAATTCGGTAATATTAGCCCACTGGAATTGAGTTATTTCTAATTTAAAAAAAAGTTTTTACCACATTTAAAACCCCGATAAATTACAACGTTTAATTAAAGATTTTACACACAAGTTTGGGCACTTAACATGTTTTTATTTATAAAATCATCCATTCTGTGTTGACATTTTGACCGCGTTGACAGCCTCAATACTTAATTTGCTCACCATTAGGACGATTTATTACTCTCAAACTTATCCCCTATTTTTGAATTTATCAATAAAAAAACATGATATTTAAAACAAATTAGTTAAGTCCTGTATATGTTGAAATAAGATCCAATTTAAATACAAACTAGAAGTACGCCATAAGACATGTGGCACAACGGGCTTCGTTTTGACCGCGAGCACAATTTTACAATTTCAGCTTATTTCGATCTCAAGATATCCTGAGGACAGATAGAAAGGCAAATATCATGCTACAAAGAAAGTTTTACATCCTCCCCGGCATAAAAATAGAAATTGTGTAGGTCTACTAAGCCATATGCTTTTCGTGCAAAATTTAAAGTCTATAGATTACATATTTTTCAAGGTACCTTGCCTTACTCATAACATTGATACTCATAACATTTTTTTCATTGAGCTAATTCAATATTAAGTTTCATAGCAGTCTTTAAATAATATAAGTTTCGGTGAGGAGGGGCGGTAGTGCACCGAAAGAGTGAGCTGAAATCAAAATTTGCTTTACCGTCACTTAACATTGAATTTCCACACAGTTTTTTTACTATAGGAATAAGCTTCATGTATTACTTTGTCACATGTTAAAATCTTATGTGATTGTACTCAGCTTGTTTACAAATTTATTTATCCTTCTCTTACTTTCTCGCTGCCATCATGGTTACCCATATGGGTATATTTAGTATATTTTACATCGTAGACCAATGTAAAAATATTCATTAACCCTCAGTCAAATTCCATGGAGTGATATGCTCCATCACCGAACTCAGTGTTTTCTATATATAAATAAAGCATCATACAAAATCTCAAGTCTATAGGGCAGTTCGCTTTCGAGATATCGTGCGGACAGAGAGACAGATAGAAAAAAAGAAATAAAAATGTTCTAGCCCCTCGAATGATAAGGCTTCGCTAAACGATAAGCCACTTACATCGATGTATAACAATGAAAGTCAAATTATATTAGAATAACGATCACGACAAAGTTAAGGTTAGACATAATCTTTCCTGATTTGTTAAAAATGAACATCATGTATTTATGCAATGCATCAGAAACGGTCTGTTATTCCTATTTCTCTTCAATAGTTTCAACTATTAAAGAGACAATAGGATTTCAGAGTGTTGTAATAACCGACCCTCTTTTCATAACGCGCGTGATGTAAAATAAAAATAACCCTGTATGGTAATTATTAACGGAACAATGGACAATCACGCTAACGTTAGGTTGAAAGATTTGAACTGCATTGCATCTCTACTGTCCACCACATCCCTTTCGTTAGTAGTTCTGTCCTAGCCTTTCTAAGGACAATTCAGATACAACTTATTTTAAAAACAAATAATTTTCGTCACTACTCGTCAGACTAAATTAAATGTTAAATAACCTGAATATCGTTTCTCTACTTTATTCACGCTCTAAAAAATTCTAAAAATAATAATTTATTTGCGTTGTTGAGGTATTAAGAATACTCAAATTATTGAAGTATTTAGAATAAATACCACATCTATCTGGCCCTGATGAAAACGAAGATTACCAGCTTCTACAAAAATTAAGCAATTTCTTATCGAACACTTTGCAATAATTACAAGACTAGTATTCGTTCTTTGCCTAGATGTCGCCTATGCAAACAGTAAACTGGCTTATCCAAAAGTTATTTTCTTTTTGAAGATACCTCTTCAATTCTGTCACGGGTTATAAATTCACAGTTCACAATAAAACCGCTAACATATCAAGTTAAATAATTTTTCTTTTGAAAGAGCTTTTAGTATTTATTAACATACCTCTGAAATGATAACATCTTCACTGCAGCAAGACACGACTACCAACAGGCGCGACAAAACCTAGATGTGTTTCACTGTTGTTTGCAGTAAAAATTTCAATTTACGGAATTTGAGATACTATAAAATGATGTTGTAATTTTACAAACACGGTCGGTGTGCCACATCATGCGTCACGTAACAGGCTTCTCTGAGGCCGCATGCAACATTTCAAGTCCATATAGATAATGTAATGTTACAAACACGGTAGGTGCGCCACATCATGCGTTACGTAAACAGACTTCTCTGAGGCCGCATGCAACATTTCAAGTCCATATAGATAATGTAATGTTACAAACAGGGTAGGTGCGCCACATCATGCGTCACGTAACAGGCTTCTCTGAGGCCGCATGCAACATTTTCAAGTCCATATAGATAATGTAATGTTACAAACACGGTAGGTGCGCCACATCATGCGTCACGTAACAGGCTTCTCTGAGGCCGCATGCAACATTTCAAGTCCATATAGATAATGTAATGTTACAAACACGGTAGGTGCGCCACATCATGCGTTCACGTAACAGGCTTCTCTGAGGCCGCATGCAACATTTCAAGTCCATATAGATAAATGTAATGTTACAAACACGGTAGGTGCGCCACATCATGCGTCACGTAACAGGCTTCTCTGAGGCCGCATGCAACATTTCAAGTCCATATAGATAATGTAATGTTACAAAACACGGTAGGTGCGCCACATCATGCGTTACGTAACAGGACTTCTCTGAGGCCGCATGCAAATTTCAAGTCCATATAGATAATGTAATGTTACAAACACGGTAGGTGCGCCACATCATGCGTTACGTAACAGACTTCTCTGAGGCCGCATGCAACATTTCAAGTCCATATAGATAATGTAATGTTACAAACACGGTTAGGTGCGCCACATCATGCGTTACGTAACAGAATTCTCTGAGGCCGCATGCAACATTTCAAGTCGCATATAGATAATGTAATGTTACAAACACGGTAGGTGCGCCACATCATGCGTCACGTAACAGCTTCTCTGAGGCCGCATGCAACATTTCAAGTCCATATAGATAATGTAATGTTAAAACACGGTAGGTGCGCCACATCATGCGTTACGTAACAGGCTTCTTGAGGCCGCATGCAACATTTCAAGTCCATATAGATAATGTAATGTTACAAACACGGTAGTGTGCGCCACATCATGCGTTACGTAACAGCTTCTCTGAGGCCGCATGCAACATTTCAAGTCCATATAGATAATTGTAATGTTACAAACACGGTAGGTGCGCCACATCATGCGTCACGTAACAGGCTTCTCTGAGGCCGCATGCAACATTTCAAGTCCATATAGATAATGTAATGTTACAAACACGGTAGGTGCGCCACATCATGCTCCACGTAACTGACCGACTAAAACCTTCTCTGAGGCCGCATGCAACATTCAAGTCCATATAGATAATGTAATGTTACAAACACGTAGGTGCGCGACATCATGCGTCAAGTAACAGGCTTTCTTGAGGCGGCATGCAACATTTCAAGTCCATATAGATAATGTAATGTTACAAACACGGTAGGTGCGCCACATCATGCGTCACGTAACAGCTTCTCTGAGGCCGCATGCAACATTTCAAGTCCATATAGATAATGTAATGTTAACAAACACGGTAGGTGCGCCACATCATGCGTCACGTAACAGGCTTTCTATGAGGCCGCATGCAACATTTCAAGTCCATATAGATAATGTAATGTTACAAACACGGTAGGTGCGCCACATCATGCGTTACGTAAACAGGCTTCTCTGAGGCTGCATGCAACATTTCAAGTCCATATAGATAATGTAATGTTACAAACACGGTAGGTGCGCCACATCATGCGTCACGTAACAGGCTTCTCTGAGGCCGCATGCAACATTTCAAGTCCATATAGATAATGTAATGTTACAAACACGGTAGGTGCGCCACATCATGCGTTACGTAACAGACTTCTCTGAGGCCGCATGGCAACATTTCAAGTCCATATAGATAATGTAATGTTACAAACACGGTAGGTGCGCCACATCATGCGTTACGTAACAGGACTTCTCTTCGAGGCCGCATGCAACATTTCAACGATCCATATAGATAATGTAATGTTACAACACACGGTAGTGTGTGTTGACAGCACACATCATGCGTTACGTAACAGTCTTCATCTGATGGCTCGCATTGCAACATTTCTGAAGTCCGATATACGATTAATGTAATGGTTACTAAACACATGGGTTAGGTGGCGCCATCATCATGCGTTACCGTAACAGACTTCTCTGTAGGCTGCATGTCAACATTTCAAGTCCATATAGATAAATGTAATGTTACACAAAACAGGTAGGTGCGGCCCACAATCATTGCGTTACAGTATACAGGCTTCTCTGAGGCTGGCGGCACAACATTTCAAGGTCCATAGTAGATATTGTAATGTTGCAAACACGGTAGGTCGCCAATCTTGCGTCAGTAACAAGGGCTTCTCATGAGGCCCGCACTGCAAACATTTCAAGTCGCATATAGATAATGTAATGTTACAAACGACGGTAGGTGCGCCACATCAATGCGTTCACGTAACAGGCTTCTCTGAGGACCGCATGCAAACATTTCCAATAGTCGCCACTATAGATTAATGTAATGCTTAACAAACACTGGTAGGTTGACAGCCACATCATGCGTCACGTTTAACAGACTTCTATGAGGCTCGCATGCAAACATTTCAAGTCCTATATAGATTAAATTGTAATGTTTACCAAACACGGTAAGGGTGCGCCACATCATGACGTTACGTTAACAGGGACTTCTCTGAGGCCCTTGCGATGGCCTGAGAAACCTTTGGGTGGGTTTTACACAGTCACATCATAAGATACTATTTGTAATGTTACAAAAACACCGGTATGGTTGCGCCTACATCATGCGATCAGCGCTAACAGGCTCTCTCTGAGGACCGCATGTTCACATTTCAAGTCTTTATAGAGTAATGTAATGTTTACAGACACGGTAGGTGCGCCACATCATGCGTCACTGCTAACCAAGCTTCTCTTGAGGCTGCATATTGGGGCCCCCCAAAAACCATTTTTCAAGTCACATATAGATAATTGGTAATGTTACAATACACGGTAGGTGCGTCACATCATGGCGTTACGTAATCAGGGGAGGATTCTCTTGACGCGCCGCTATTGACAACATTTTCAAGTCCAATATAGTATAATGTTAAATGTTACATAAACACGGTAGGTTTTGCGCCCAACATCGAATGCGTTACCTAAGTAACAGGCTTCTCTGAGGGTCCGCATGCAAACATTTCCACAAGTCCAGTAGTAGATAATAGTTAATGTTACAAAAAAACACGGTAGAGGTGCGCCCACATCATGCGTTACGTTAACAAGCTTCTCTGAGGCCGCATGCAACATTTCAAGTCTCCCACTATAGATAATATGTAATGTTACAAAGACACGGTAGGTGCTGCCACATCATGCGTCCACGTAACAGGCTCTGCTCTGAGGGCCGACAGACATGCAACATTTCAAGTCATATAGATAATGTATGTTACAGAACACGGTAGGTATGTCATATTCCTTTGTGTATTTTTCTAGATGCGCCACATCATGCGTCAGAGTAACAGCTTCTCTGAGGCTGCATTGCAACATTCTTGACTCATTAGTCGCGCCATAATTAGATAATGTAATGTTACAACACGGTAGGGTGCCCACATCATGCGACACGTAACAAGCTTCTTGAGGTCTGCGTCTTGCAACATTTCATGTCCAATAGATAATGTAATTGTTACAAACTCACTAGGTTGGAGATGCCTCACAACTTGCGTTATCGTACAGGCTTCTCTGAGCTCGCGTGCAAATTTTCAAGTTCATATAGTATTATGTAATGTTACAAACACGGTAGCGTGCGCCAACAATCATGGTCTCGTAAGACTCAAGCTTTTCTGAGGCTGCGAGCAAATTTCAAAGTCCATATTAGATTAATGTTAATGTTACAACACGGTGGTGCGCCATCATATGCGTACGTAACAAGGCTTTCTATGAGGCTGCGGTGCAACATATTCAGTCCATATAGGATAATGTAATGTTACAAACACACAGGTAGGTGCGCCACATCAGTGCGTCACGTAACAAAGGCTTCTTCTGAGGCTGCATGCAACATTTCAAGTCCCATATAGATAATGTAAGTGTTTACAGACAGGTAGGGCGCGCCACATCATAGACCGTTAAGTTTACAAGGCTTTCTCTGAGGATGGTGCAACATCTTCCAACGTCCAATAGATATGTAATGTTACAACACGGGATAGAGTGCGCCCACATTCATGCGATTACGTAATCAGGATTCTCTGTGGGCCTGCGTGCAACCATTTCTAGTCCAATATAGGATAATGTAATTTTACAAAACGGTAGCGTGCGCCACATCATGCGTTACGTAAAAAGGCTTCTCTGAGGCTGCGTGTTGAACATTTCAAGGTCCATTATTAGATAATGTTATTGTCTGGATGTCCTGGCTAAAACAGCATAGACCTCGATCAACACACAAAGGAAATTATTTTACATTACTCCTGGAAACTTAAATGCGCTGAAGTCAAATATTTTATATGTAAAATTTTCAAGTCTATTTCGATCAGTTCAGTTTTCTCAAATATATTGTCGGGCAGTCAGCACAAATGCAAATTAACTTTCCGGCCCTTGGAATTATAGGCAAGGTTAGCGCTTACCCAAATTATATGTTCATCGTATAGAACTTATAAAAACTATATTTGGCAATATTACAAGGATTAGACTTTATCTAGTTCTTAACAAAACTATAGTTTGAGTTCCTTTAGCATTTAAAACAATGTTTGGGCGAGGTTTTACTCGTACTACTTTTATATGGCATCACCTGAGGGATCCTCTCGGAGAGAAACAATGAATAAAAGAAAGAAAAGCTGCCGCGTGAGCAAGGTCGGCCATTAGAATGGCGACATAAGACTTCTGAAAAGCAATTTATAGGTTTTTTTCTCGATACCATCATATATTAGTGGTTACAAAATAGCTCAGCAGCCTTATTCTAAATTTGTGCAAAATCATTTGAAAGACATCCCAACTACTTTATATTCTCAAGAAAGGTAAAACTTTTCGAGAGTTGATACTTGCTCTGTAGTAATATTATGTAGACATACCGGTATATCACACTTTCCACGGGTACTACCTCCAATTTTATCCCATGTTTTTTCATTTTGAACTATGCGAAACCCCGTTATTTTAGATGACTAGTGGGGAAATGTTTCATTAACAGTAACCTTGTATCAAAGTATAGACTACATTAAATCTTACTCTTAGACTTTAACCAACCCATGATAATCTCCCACGCGGATTGGACCATCTGGCAGAGTTATTAATATCACACCAACATATCGATTCTTATACGGTTTTTTGTAAAAGAAATGAAAGAGCAATCAATGATTTTACGACAGTATGTGTTGAAGTAAATTGTTTATGTTTAGTTACTTAGTTCTGACTCGTGGATATAAGGATTTTCCATAATACGTATGGTATGTAACGCTTATACAACCCATTACATATAATACAAAAGCAAGAACAGATTCTATAAGACAAGTTGGACCTTTTCTTTTGTTATATTGTATAACTGAGAAATCAACAGATGTTAAAACTAAATAAAAGCATAAGCTCAGAACTAACGGGAAACAAACATTTTTATATCTAAAACTATAACAAGTGAAACCAGGTCCATTTTAATATCAAGTCCACATTAGTGATTGGCCATTAATAAATTCGCTGCCAAATGTTACAATATAACAATCTGCTGTCGACTGTTAAAATATGAAACATCAATCATAATGTGTCGTTCGGTTGCCAACAATGTTCATCGTATAATTGGTTAAATATTAAAAGATATTTTAATAAGATTTCCACACCGAATATTACAAAGATAAAAATTTCTAGAAGAACCCTTTTAGGAGTGCCCATATATTAATAGTGGGGGTGGGGGGGTGGGGTGACCCGCTTTTAATATTTGGTTAGAAATTAACCGAATATGTTGTTCGGCGATGGAATTCAACTAAAAAGAATCTCAAAACAATCTTAAAAATAATGGAGTTTCTAAAGTATTAAATCTTGCCTCGGGAATGTTAATACAAGAACAATGTTTAAGATATTCATAAATGTGCCAGTATCTCCCTAAATTGGTTGTGTTCAAAAACAGAGTAATCCGATCAGGCTAAGCAATTCAACGCAGACGAGAAGCCCAGTCCTGGAGAATGGCGACAGACAATCTCAAGTTTGCGGCTCGACAATTGTATTTTTATTGTTCTTAACTTTCAACAATCACGAAAAAATATACATCAGTTGCCTGGCACGCTGGTCGTATTGGTACCTGGTTGTTTTTCTCTACACATTATGGTTGTTTCTTCTTACACAATGATAATATAATCAGGAAAACATCAATATAAATAATACAAGTTTATTGGCTATCTTTTCATACACTAGACTTGAATTGATAATGGTGAATGGCGCTGAATGAACCAATGGAAATGAAAATCTCTTAAAATCCAAATGACTTTTATTTGTACCAAATAATCATTTACAAAAGGTCAATGCAAAAAGAAAAATCTGTGAATAAAAATTCGATTGAAAGATTTTTTGTCTTTTTAATCTTTGATAATCAATGGTCAAGAGACAAAAATGGTGTTTTACTTAATATGTTATTTTAAAGTAGTTAAATGACATTAGACAATTCCCCCAAAGGAAAAAAAATCTCTAAATATAAACCTAAACTTTTACTTAACTGAAGAAAGTAGTCAGTACTCTAAATTATTCCTGTAATTAATAAGATTTAATGCCTGATACGGAATACGGTGTAAAAAGACTATCCTTTTAAATAAGTAAATGCTGGCAATTTACAAAACAAATTGGAGCGCGACGTTTTATTAAAAAACAAGACGGTGATATTTTCTGGAGAATTGCCATCGTCTGCGCCGCTGTAACCAACCACTGACAATTAACCGGCGTTGCATAAAGAAGATGGGTGGCAAAATCAAAGGTAACGGGGTTTTGCCATTTTATTATTGTAAACTTACGGGAATAAAAAGTTTTGTGTGTGACATGTTTTATTTTGTTTTAGTTCAAACTTAAACGTATGTTTGTTTTAGGTTAGAGTTCATGTTGTTGTCACAATAACATCTTTGTTTCCCCTTCAAATAAAAAGTGGCTCATATAACTTTGGCATGATATGTTTATGTTAAACACTTGATATGTATTTCATGCACTATTTTAATTTAGTCAACTGGTTAATTAGATACAGGTAATTAAAACATGTAGAAATCGTTGTGTTTGTAGTGTCTACTGTACGATGGCGAAGCATTCGTACTAAACTTAGCGGAATATAAAACACTGTCACCTTCAGAAACTATAAACAAAGTTGTACACAAAGAGATCCACAATTTATTCCTGGTTGTCTGTACTTCATCAAGTCCAAACAAATTTTCTGCATGCTGTGTGTTTCTAATGTCGATGGTACGGGGACAGAGTAAACAAGAATAGATTGGATATGTAACCGGCTAGTTTTTCACAGTACATTTACTGAACTGGCACGGCATCGTTGTTCTAGGAGCTAGATTTTGGGGCAAACTCTAATATTGTTGAGTTTGTCGGTTCGTGGACTTCGGTCACTCTCACTATATGTTGTTGTTTGGACTGTTCCTTTGTTTTTATAATGAAAACGTGTCTGTGTTATATTTAATAAAATGAATTTCGATGAAAAGAAGAAATAAACATTTTTAAACCAAGCGATTAATTTCATATCTTGGGAAGATTAAACACTCAAACATATTTTGGCCTGTCTGGAAACATACTTAGAATATATAATCCATATTAATCTGTTATAATAAATCGCTGTATATATATATATATTATCATATGTTTATATTATCATTATATATGTATATATATGTATATATTATATATATATATAAATATATATATTTATATAATATATATATATATAAGTTTATATAGTTTTATATAAAACCAATTGTTTTCAACTAGCGATAAATTTATTTAATTACATTTTAATATAGCGTGTAATCGAATTTGAATCATATTACTTTTAAGACCATGTATTTTTATTACATCCTCTTTTAATAGAGAACTATCAGGCATTCTCAAAAGAAAAATATATCTTTCGAATCTTTGAATACAAACTACATTGATTGCGAATTTTATTATAATTTATGCTATGAGTCAAAATATGCATTGCTAATAGGTAATAATATAACATTATTACCAACAGATAATAAATTTTATATTGTAAACATATATATTAATAACATTTTTATAAATGGCAATTTTAGAGATTCCAATAACCATCGAAATTAAAAGTTGTTGTTCCAATTGGAACTATATATATATAGTTATGTTGTATATATTCTATAAATTATTATACTATATGATATTATTATATTATATATTTAATTATATATATATATATAACTATATATATATATATACTGGGTGGAAAAAAGTATGGAAACGCTTTCAATAATTTTGTATGACATTCACTTATATCAAATTAAATTTTGTACATCAACACTTGTATTTAAGAACCTAGTTTTTGAGTCCAGTGGGGAAATTTTATCTTTTTCAGGGGGACGGACCGTGTGGAGTAGGGACTAAGAAAATCTTAAATGTATAGCAGATAGGCCCGAGTTTGGTATCAAATAACAGGTCTAGTATATTGAAACTCATTACCGCTTACCGCACTTTAATAGGATGACCCTATACAGAGTATGGGCCGTATGAATTTCATGACAAAGAAAATTAGTAATTTTGTCTTGTGAAGTAAATAATTTACTTTCAGTAGTATGTTTTTTGTCGGTTATGTAAATTTGAAAAATAACATATTTCCAAACAAAAAATTATTTTTTTTACCTCTACATTTGTTGGATTAATAGTAAATAGGGGTTTTCCTGTCTTTGTCTTCAATAGAAACTGAGGAGTAATTTCAATAATGACCACCATATCTTCACTTATCAACATGAGGTCAAGGTCCAGGTCCCTCCAGCCCTTTTATCTCAGGGCAAAAGCAGAACTGGTTTAGGCATTACAAACAGTTACTGTCCACAGCAAAACTCCACATTTTTTGGATTTTTATATATCAAGCGTGGTTTTTAGTCTACGTCTTTAATTTCATTCACGTACAGATAAAGTTTAAAGTCTTCACTATGAAGGGTACTGCGATAGTTATAAATTTTTTACTTAAGTGTTTTACATTTTTTATTTCTACTAGTTCTTAAATCAATGTCACTTAGTGAGTTTGAGAGAATCACGCTGCTTATGATGCGTGGGTATGGATATCTAGTTCCGTCCATATGAAGAATATCAGCGCATTTGTTTAGTGACACTTGTCATGATTTAGACCCCCAATATAGTATGTCAACAGTGTTTAAGACAGTAAATAGAACAGTAAAAGATCGCGAAAGACAGTGGCAGCATTTGTTTGAAAATCACCAGCACCTCGGACCAGGAGTGGCTGAAGAAGAATCTTGATATGAGCACATACCTCAGTGTTGAGATGTTTTACACCAAAAACAAGTATCACCCCTTTTAAAAGTAACCCTAACACAAGAACTTGCAGAGGATGATTTTGATCGATAGGACTGAATTTTGATATATAATGATGAGACAAGTTTAGTGTGACGGAAATGCAACATTTTTTTATGTTCGATATTGTTTTCAGATGAAGCTACATTCTTTGTTGAATGGACAAGTTAATAGGCTTATTTGCCGTTACTGGGACCGACCATAATCCACACTGGATGATTAGAAGGCCACACACAAAGGCCTCAGTATGTGAATATGTGGTCTGGAATAATAAACAATAAACTTTGTAGGACCGTTTGTGATTTAGGGAAATCTAACAGGCGAATTTTATTTCAATATGTTGACAAATAACATTTTGCCAGCAGATGCCGTTTGCTCTTCTTGGGGCAAATTTCAATGCTGTATGGTTTCGTGCAAGATGGATGCACCGCCCCATTACTATTTGTGGATGAGGCAATCTGTTGGATTGCAGTGTTTCCTAACTCGTTGGTTTGGTCGCAGTGGTAAGTTGAGTGGCCCGGCTAGGTCACCGATGATCTTAATCCACTGTCGATTTCTTTTTGTGGAGCTTCTTAAAAGCAACTGTGTATAAATCTAAACCAGCCAACATTGAGGAGCTGACAAATCGTTTCTTTAGAAGGAAGCACAAGAAGAATTACACCCGAGATGCTTCACAAATGTGACTGCCAGTAGGTTTTTATAATAGACTAGCTCATTGCCAACAAGTGTTCGGAGAGCAGTTTGAGCACCTCATTTAAAAGGTATGGTTATTTTTTGTAATACATAGATAATTTTTAATTTAATTCTTTTTGATAATTGTGTTCCATAAAGTGTCATTTTCAGTCAGAACAGTTTACTTGAGACTGTGAAATTGCGGAGAAATAATAATTAATCAAACGTTACTTATGAAATTCAAACGGCCCGTACTCTGGATAGGGTCAACCTTTTTAAGTGCGGTTTGCGGTAATGAGTTTCTCTTTACTAGACCTTTAATTTGATACCAAACTCGGCCTATGCTTACATTTAAGATTTTCGCCCGACTCCTCAAGGGCCGTCCCCCTGAAAAGATAAAATTTCCCCACTGGTCTCAAAAACTAGGTTCTTAATACAAGTGGTTATGTACAAAATTTAATTTGTATAAGTGAAGCCATACAAAATTAGTGAAAGCGTTTCCATACTTTTTTTCCACCCTGTATATACATATATATATAGTTTATCTTTATTACAAATATAAAATTTATGATGTTCTAATCTAAATAATATAATAATACATGGGTGCAAATTTATTTGAACGCCTTAACTACATTTGTTGTATATAACGTATGTACGCTAATTGAAAATAAATGCACGCAATCAAATACAGATCTATATTGAGGTATTTTGCACAACACACATATTTACAGCATATAAGGCATTGTTTAAAACTATGCAAACACTTAAACTGATATGTAAATATAAGTTGTATAGAAGTGTTACTTCAGGATTTGAATTAAACTTAATTTGAATTTATAACTACCACTACAAACACTAGTCACAAATCCAAAGCAAATTATCGGTTGTAGAATATTACGCCGCCACACACTAGGCACTGACAACATCTGTGACCTTGACCGAGTCTTCACAACCAAACAGCTGATAGATCGAGCTGATCGTCACTCAGTTTTACTAACATAACAATCGCTGCGTCTTCCGC
>NW_025786858.1:0-17275 GCF_021130785.1 Homalodisca vitripennis
CAACAATATCACTAAATAGAATTGCTTCGGAGAAGTCGAGTAAGGACGTATATGAGTAAGGAGCATGAAAAAATGATGAATGACTAGTTATTTATTTGTGCCAGATAATTAGCAATAGCTAATTATATATAAAAACTCGTTAGGACATAAACTGCAGTATAATCGACGTTTCCAGAACAGTAAATCTCAACCCTGTCCAACCAGCACACCAATTTAAGGTGTATAAGAAGAAAGTTCACCGACCCCTTAATTTCAGAGTATCTCTTTACTAACTCACTTCCTACGGCGCTAAACCAATAACCTATGGTAATGGGTCGAAACCCCTAATTTGTTATTACTATTTCAAACTATTCAACAAGTCGGAAAGCCCAATTAACGGATCAACCAATAAGGATCAAGACTCGAGGCTGGTCAAGGCGACTAATTTGAATATCAGAAGCGCTCCGGGTACGAGAAGCGGCTCTTAGCCCTGTCAGTCATCATTTTTATGGTAATTGCCTCGTATCATTTAAAATGTTTATACACAATCGCTTTAGATGACACTGGAGGCCCTTGCGTTACTTCCGACTTAAGGAGTGGGTCTGGAGTGTTGTGTTGGAATACCAGGGAGGTGAGATTCCAGTATAATCATCCAGGCACGAGATGGTGTACCTAGCGATGTCCAACGCAGATAAACAAGAAGATATGTTGCTTTGGCTGAAATGAAATGAAATGAAATGAAATATGAAATGAAATGAAATGAAAATGAAATGAAATATAAATTTATTTCCACAATGCTTCTTATAGGGTACAGAGATTACAAATGCTGTTTGCAAAATTTTTGTTAACAATGAAATTTTTAAACATTGTAATTTCTTAAATATTTATCTTTGTAGGAAATTAGCCCTACAGTGGGGCAAGCAGCCTGTGCGTAGGCTAGAGGACGCTATCTTTAACAGAAATTAATGTTAAGTTTGTTTTGCCGGGTAAGGTTCCAGGACGCAAACGAAAAGAGCAACCAATAACCAATAATTAATTAAATTAAACAAACCGACCCAACAAAAATTTATATATAGTTTATTTGAAATAGTTATCACTTTGAAATGTAGAAATGGAATGACAGATGGATATCGGAGGGGGGAGGGGGTGAGAGAAAGGGATACCAAGGTCAAGGCCCGCCCCATATTCTGATAACGATTAGGGGCCTCGGCTCCCTCGAGGCCAAATCTGTAGAAGGAAAAAAATATAACGTTTTTCTTAAAAATTGAAAATTGAAGTTGGATTCGAATAATTTGAAGTGACTGAAGTTTTTGCAAAATGTTTCTGAATAATCACATGGGAATATTATAAAAAAGGGAGACTTTGTTATTGAAAATGAATTTAACTAAACCTTTGTAACAGGATAATATAGCCGGACATTAACTTGCATGCCTGGTATTATAAGAATGTGATTATTTCTGGGAGAAAATTATGTTGGCAATTATTTATAAATATGAATTAAAAGATGCTTTTATGTACAAACTGTTCGGCAAGGAAAGGAGTGAAGATGTCGTGAAAAAGAAGTCGTCAGTAGGATAAACGCTTATTTCTTTCCTTAATTCCTGACTTTTAAGATACCATTTTTGTGTTATGTAAAAAGGGGTCTCCAAAACTGAATTTTAATGCATCCGACCCCATAAGCAATGTTACCAAATGTAAGAAAGAGATTGGACATAAGCGCCAGTTACGTTATTTTAATTTTCCTTTCTTCATTTAAAAACATCACTTAATCTTCTGAAAGCGAACAAATATATATTTTCTTATCTTTTGCTTGAATATAGGCTATATGATCAGACCATGTTAAGGCGATGATTCGAAAATTACACCTAGATATTTGTAACTTGTAAACACGTTCAAATACTTTTTACAATCCACATTGTTAAATTTGCAGGAATTGCCGCATTGATGAATTTCTCAAAAACTTATTTAAATTGTAAATCTGAATTATTCACGGTTCAAAGAAAATAGGTTAGAACATTTTGTCTTGGATATTATTTTAGTGTGAGAGAGAAAATTTTTGATCTAACCATTTTTCTCATAATATCATTAAAGTCGTTTTGTAGCCTTTTCCTGTACTTCCATCCAGTTGTTACCAGTAAATAAAACAATTAAAGCTGTCATCCGCAAAAACCAAAAAGACGTTTGTCCATTTACAGATTTAAGTTTAGAAATATTGTTTATGATATATTATAAAATAACAAAATAGGTCCCAATGTACTACCTTGAATCCACTCCATAATCCACATTTTGAGGATCACTGTTCTCTGCCGCAGGATGGGACACAACCTGTCGCCCTCTCGCCCTCATAGGGTATCGAACTGCGGAACCACGCATAGCGCAATGCCGACGGACTCCTATCATTTCTAATTTTGTTAATCAAAATTAGTGCCGATCCACTGAGTCGAGATGCTTTTTTTAAATCCAAAAAAAAAACATAAGCATTGCACCTAGTTATTTTTTGAAATTACTTTTGTTTAAATCTTTCTGTTGATAATCAATAATGGCGTCAATTTGGATACTTTTGTCCGGCCTAAATCCATTACTGGACACCTCACTTAAAATGTTATGGTTTTGTAAAAAAGGATGAGGAACGACTGTTGATCCTTCAACTATTCGTTCTAAAACCTTAGAGAAAAAACGCTTAACAATGAGGATGTGGCACGGAAGTTGTATTTTGTTTGTAAATTCATTAGATTTGAAAAGAGAGAAAGATTTTTGCTAGCTTAGCTATAAAATTTATCGGGAAATACACCTCTGTTGTGAGAATTACTTAAGTTAATTAAATGTGTTTAAACTGTTGAGAAATAACATTGGATATTAGCCTTGATAGAGGTTAGCACGAGGACCCCCGTCCATCCCCGGTGCGGATCCACCCCTTCAGGCCATTGACCTGGCGTATTACCGGGTCAGTGTTCAGTGCACAGTCTTGTAGTGAGAATTCAGGTGTTCAGCCAGAGTAACATCAGAAGTCACGTACCACCGGGACTCCCCCCCTGAATCAATCTCGTCGGCCAGGGTTTTGCCAACAGCCGAAAAAAAAAAATTCATTTGAAATCATTGGCAACCTGGTTTTTTAAAACCTCCTTGCTCCAATATAGGGTGCACCTGGTTAGAAATCTCTTTGGAATAGGGGAAAAAAAGGTTATCCCTACCATTTATTCCTCCCAATTAATTCGTTAAATAATTCCCCAAAAACAATTTTCTAGCATTTTTTCTTACAGTTCATCTTAATTTTCATTCTTTATAGTAATCCCGACTTTGCTAGATTTTAACTTGAGTTGCTATAAATCACGTCTTAACATATTTATAATAAGTTCTAAGTTCACGATTAAAAGGTTGGTTTTTTTAAGATTTTACTAATTTTTATCCCTTTTACGAATCAAAGTTTACTAAGTCCATTGGAAATCCATGGCTTAAGTTTTTTCTTCCGTGATGTTGTGGGATGTTTTATTTCTTTTTTAGCGAATAGACTAAAGAGTTCAGTAAATCACGCCCGAAAAAATTGGGACCTGAACATTCGTTGACAATTCATAACAACTTCAGGATCGGAGATCCCAGTTTGAGGTCCCCCCCCCCCCCCCCCCCCCCCCCCCAGATAAGACACTCGAGTAAACAGTTTTTCGTCCAGTATACGTAATCGGGTGCTAGTGGTGTAGTCAGTCGGTAGTCGCGTGGAACTGTGATACCTTGAGGCCCGGTGGACGTGTGAGTGAGTCAGTGACGGCGGTTGTGCAGCAACGGCGGCCTGCACCACTTCTGCATGCCGTTGTATCTCACAAAACACGGTGGTCCAGGCAGGGTCGTGCTGTGCTCCCGTCACCCGAGTCGCTTTGTCCACACATTTGTAACAAGTCCATGACCAATAATAGGGCCAGTTTAGCTTTTAATATATCTGTTAGTTAAATATCGTCAGGTGGCAAAAAAGGTTTACATCATTCATGTCTCCTAGTAAAATGCATTTTTTATTACGTTTCTACATTGTTATAATAGCTGTCGAGACCCATTCTAATAAAAAAATCTACCAACGTCACTGTCAAATGTTCTGTATTAGTGCCAAAATGTTGTTTGTTATATGAGTATTTTAGCGTAAGTGAAGTTAAGTGGTAAATGCCGTAGTAAAACGTCTCACCCCAAAAGTAGCTTGTGAAATTGTAACACTGCAGACAAGTCGGCCTTATTTACATAAACAATGACGCCGGTCATTTCTGGGTTCCGTTAATTTATCACTTCTGTACAAGGGTCTTCAAATTTACCCCTTCAATGTTTCTACTCCCCTCACTCCCCCTCCTTTCAAGCCAACCACTCACGTTTAGAAACAATTACATCTACATTGCTTACTATCAAAACTCAAATATACCTTTTAACTCATCAAAAGTTTTTTAGAAAAAAACTTTCTAATATTAGAATGGAAAAAGTTAATCGTTACTACGGGGGGATAACCACTGTTTACTCTTCCGTAAGAAACTGTAAGGAAATCTTTAAATTTAAGTGGGCTATCAATCTCTAACATTCCTTTGGTTAAATCAATTATACACCACTGTCATCAATCATTATTATCACAGGGCTTGCCTGCCCGCGCCTTAATCATGGAATTATTAAAGTTTTAGATAGCAATATTATTCATATTTTATATTATATCAATAAAATAAGTATAGGATTAAGACATTGAGTGAAAATTGTAAAAATAAACGCTGTTAGTTTTACCAACTGTAATAATCATCCATAATTTATAGCTATAAACATAATAAAACAAATATATACACCACATCTACACTCACGAGCACACTCACACTATAACACAAACGTGCATTTACATATGGCCCCCCCCCAACAAATATTTTTTTTTTTTGTTAAAACCCCTCATACATGTACATATTGTCATCAAGAATAATAATTGGTATTTGTTTTTAAGATATTGTAAACAAAACTCCTTCAAACAGTATGAAAATTGGAAGACTAATTATTTTAACTTACCAGTTCAAATGTTCTAACTTACAGCAAGGTAATCATATACAAATAAAATTGTGAAATAACCGGGTTTTTTTATAACTGCAAAATTTACAGTTATTTTTATTTAAAACGGTAATAACATAGCTAAAATGAAGAAAAAATTACTTATAATAAATGTTGTATCTTTGTAACAGTGACAAGGCATTACAATCTATAGCTGTATACATACAACGCACGCACGCACGACAACGCGCGCGCACACACCCACACACACACACACACACACACACACACACACACACACACACACACACCACACGCACACACACGCACGCACCCACCCCACGCACGCACGCACGCCACGGCACGCACGCACGCCACGCACGCACGCACGCCACGCACGCACGCACGCACGCACGCGCACGCGCACGCGCACGCGCACGCAGCAGACGCGCTACACGCACACGCACAACGCACACGCACACGGCACACACGCACCCACACACACACACACACACACACACACACACACATCGCCATACATACACCTATAGACACACTTATAAAGGTATACATGGTTTGTTAATATTTTCAAAACAAAAATTTTAATTATATACTCATATATAATTTATAAACTCTATAAAAATTTATAATTGATAATTATAAACTCATAATTTTAGACCTGGTATAATAAGGAAAAGTAAAATTTTAACTTTTATTACGAATTAAAACTCTACAAATTATTTTAATCAAGAAGATCTGATTTAATCTTTTTAAACTTAACTTAAAACAAGGTCAAATCTTGACTACAAAACACACATTTAAAAAAATAAAAACTCGTATTGTGATTGTAATAAATTTATAATAAGTATTGTTAAAAAACTAACTTAAAAAAACACCTTCTTCTATATTTAAACTGAAATAAACTTCATAATTGATATGAAAACCAATCATGTTAAATAGGTATAGACAAAGATGCTTTTAGTTTTATAAAATTTTTGCCATTGACATTTTACTAGCTTTATATATTATTTTATTATGTATAAATAACAAGAGAGTAATTCTAAATGATGTCAGGACAGGTTTTGATTCTATTTAATCTTTGGTATAATGATGCCTTTAAAATGTATAAACCAAGAAAATAAGTTTTTAACTCATCTCATTATAGATAAAATGAAATATTACTTATATTAAAATGAAACAAACTTTAGGCCTATAACTATTTCCACCTTGTTTTTAATGACATTAATAAACACCTTTATTTGGAAATTGTTTAAACACTAATTTTAAACTCTGGTATTCATAACATATATCTAAATTTTTAGAGAGAACAAAAATGTAGGCTTACAGGGAAAAGATATTATTTTTACTTGGTGTTCGCTGTGCGGGAGCAGGCTAGAGCCTGCGGTGTGGGGTGGGGTCGAGTCCATTCCAGCTCCTGGATGCTGCGGTAGATCCTGGATGGCACGTGAGTCCTGCGTTCACCCGGACGAACACCTTGCCGTCCATTACTCCAGGCGTAGGCCAGGGAAAATTTTTTCTGGCTCTGACTCCAGGCTTGCAGTGCTGCAGCAGGGCCTTTGTTTAGTGTCTGCGAGTCTAAGTGTTTCGTTGAGTGAACACAGGGGTCCCCGGGGGTTTAAACGATAGTGTACCAGGTCCTGTCGTTTCTGGATATCCCTCTTCTTCACTTCTTGGGCCGATAGGGCCAACCAAGTCAAGCCTCTTGTTTAGTTGTTTTTCGACGTTGCCAAAACTGGGGACGACCACGATTGGAATGGGGTGAAAAATCGAAAAGACGAAAAAAGCGACGATCTCCTAGGTCCCCAGGAAGACGGGTGAGCAATAGAGATTGTCCGTTGTCTCTCAAAGGGAACTTCCTCCGAGCGCTCCAGATATTTGCCTTCCCAGGATGGCGTAGGGACGTCCTTCTCGCTCCTCCCCCGTCCTGTGGAAACACGCGCCTGGATTTCAATCAAGAATTTCGCCATTTCTAGAGTATTGGAAATCTTGCTCGATGATACAACCACGTCCACTCGGGCGTATCCCCTGATCAAAAACCCTCATTTCCCGAAAGTTTAGGAGGTTCTTTCCCCCATCACATATTCAACCCAAACTTCCTTAACACTCCTATAACTAACCAAATTACAAACTGTTCTTTTTTTCTCTATACCACTTGGTACTAGGCTTATTTTTCTCCTTTTTTCCCCCTAGGTACCCTATGGACGAGGTAACCCCCCTCGGGCGCTTCCATTATTAATTTATAAAGGGGGGTTATATAGACGGGGCCCGAGAACAACACTTTATGGTATTTTTTTTTTTTGAGCGAACAAAAAAACAAAAAACCACACAACGAAAGTATCATCAACGGTGTTTGGGTTTGCCTTCACTCCACCCTTTAGAGAGGTTATTATAAATCATGTTTCACTGAAATCTATCATGGAGTAAAACCCACATTTCTCTATTAATACAAACCACCACAACATCTACCAAATATGTGTTGTACCCACCTTCGCGCAAAAAGCCGTAGATTTTTTTTCAGCATCTTGATTGTGGAGAGACGGGAAGTAGTTTGGCTAGCTCTCTAAGAGAACTAGGCTGTAACCACACCGCCCACCCCCACCTCCAACCCCCCAAACCCGCAGCACTTCCTTTTTTCACACGCTCAACATAATCCGGTAGTGATGATTGGTGTTGGCCCCCTGTACCGCCTCATTGTTGGCTGTTGGAATTTCTAACGGGAAACTGTTTCCTCATGACATTAACAAATTGCACTCTTAATTCATTAATAAACTACAAAACAGAATTATCCTAGAGCAAAACGAAAGAGTCCACATCACTACAAAACGTGAAGGATTTTTAAAAAAAAACTAAATTTTAACGTTACTGGACATTTTGCCATTATTCATGAAAAACAAAAACAATCACGTAGCACTAACGTTTCGAGATCTACAAAATCTGATATCCTCTTCTTCCAGGTACATAACTAACCTAACACAATTAAATTACAAAACTAGGCAAAAATAAAAACCAATCAAACCAAGAGGGTTGTGACAACGCCTAAGTGGTGGGCAATCACAACCCACCCATGTTGTGTATCAAACTTCACTAACTCAAAGAAAAAAAACCATGCACTTAATAAAAACTAAAAAACACCAAACACTAACTGTAATTCAATTTCAACAACTTTAACAAAAAAAAAAAAAATTCCACTAGTGTAAAAATACAGGTAATACAATCACGTATGCAATTCGTATCCGATCAAACACCTACGGAACTAAAAAAAACCGCCCTCACCTGCTTGTTTACCTTTTCTTAAAAAAAAAAAATTGTTTTGGCAAAACATATATTCACCTCATATTAAAATGAAACCATTTCATATTGAGGGGAAAAAATAATTGGATTGCCTCCCTAAAAAAACAAAAAACCCCTTTTAAAAAAATTATTTAAAAAAATTTAAAATTTATAATTTTATTTTTAATAAAACAAAAAAAAAAAAATTAAAAAAATAAAAAAAAATAAAAAAAAATGAATTAAAAACCCTACTCTCCTAAAAACTCTCTCTCGGAAACAATTTATGTGGCAATATGTAAAACTAGCTAATTTTAAATTGTACTATGTTTAGTATACCCACGCTAAAGTCTGTTTGTGAGAAAGAGTAAGGTTCCTCTATTCCCTATATTTTTTTCAAAACACATTAGAAACATTTGAGGCAAACCCCCCCCCACCCCCCCCCCCCCAAGCAACCCCCCCCCCCCACCCCCCCCCCCCCCCCCCACCCCCCCCCCCCCCCCCCCCCCCTCACCCCCACCACATGACCCGAAAGTGGTCATTTCTTCTGAAGAAGGCAAAATGGGAGTTGTTGAGGGAGGAAGCGGGCTGAAGCAACGTACTGAGAACATTTTTGCCCTACAACAATGGGGTCAGGGACGGGGGTCGGGGTCACCCCTGGCTACCTACCTGCTACCACCCCTAACCCCCCACCCCTACAGAACAGAAACTGTTTAATCGGTCTCAATACAGAGTAATAAAACAACTAGGCGCCCCAGCAGGGAACCCTGCGGCTGTCCGTGCTAAGTGGAAAAATTAACTCCACCAACCATGGTCGAAGGGGTTCCCAGGACTCATCGCCACTGTTTTCTTGCAAACATATTGGTGGACTTGTGGACTCCCTTCCACCCTCCCGATGGTTCATGAAGTGGTCAGGAGTATTCAAGTGGGATTGCTGAACCATTGTTGCCGATGGGAACGTAACAAAAGGACAGTTTAAATAAAAACAAAATGGCTGTCTAACATTGTTTTTGATTGCCAGTTGAATGTTTTGAGGAAGAGTTTTCCCTCTTTTCAAAAAGTTTCTCTTGTAAACATAAAATACATTTAGAAAAGGTATAAGTTGTTTATTTTTCGGCTAATTATTAAATCGGACAAACCAATGTCCACGTCTTTTTGTGAAAAATGCAAATTGGGCCTACAGGCACATGATTAAGATTCTAATCTACTAATTTTAGGAATAACGATGGTTGATGCTTTATTAAATTATGTTTTGAACCTTAATTAAATACTCAGCTGTGAATTGTGGTTGGGATGGGTGGATGATGATGATGAAATGATGATGGGTGAATGGATGAGGGTGAATGGACTGAAGGCTTGTGTGAATGGGGAAGAGGTGAATGGTATTGCCTCCTGTCATATTAAATACCTCAAGGAGTTATCCGAAATAAATTGGAGGTCATAAGCCCAAAATGAAAGGTTGATTTTTTCTAAACTTTTTAATTTTAAAATAATTTATTCTAATGTATACAAAATCTTAAGAATTTTTTTTGATTAGAAAAAGGGTTTAATGAAATTTCAGATTGTTTCCAATTTTTAAAAAAATCCCGCCTCCCCCACTTTTTTTTTATTAATTAGTATAATGCACTTAAAAAAACAATTATTTTAAAACAGAAAGTGGTAGATGGATATAGTTATATTTTAAAAAATTTTAAATAAATTAAACCTTCCCCTGCGTTTTGGACAAATATTACTGTCTTAAATAAAAAAAAAAAAATTAAATCTTAATCACACAACCATAAATAGGCACCACATAAGAAGTGTGGGCGTTTATATATAAAAAAACAAACCAACTACACATATACTTAAATAAGAAATTTTTGTGATTATAGATTTCCATTATTTTTCCATTTTTCCCAAATTTTTATTTATTTCACCAGCCAGGTGACACCCAGGTCGAAACAAAAAAATTCCTTACAATGAGGTTCACTTTGAACTAGATTTTTGTTGTGTCGCAACAGAAGAAAATCATAGTGCATTGAAAACAACGGTGATGATGAATCGAAACGGAAATATAGTAACAAAAGCGTATTGTTTTGGGCAAACAATCTATTAAACCTGGATCAGTCAATAGGCCAACCAGCTTACCAGACAAATTCATGCCAAATAACGAGCATATGGGTCTGCACCCGCTATGTGACTTTCACCCCCCCCCCCCCGCTGGACAGTATGATGATGATGAATCTGTCCTCCCGTTGTGCCACGTTATGGTTCACATAGACAAGAGGTTCCCATGGACCCGCCCTAAACCCTCTTCAGTTGAAACCAAAATCCAAGAGATCTGTTAGAGGGTCAATCAAGATGAAAAAGTTCGGTGGGATCTACTACTTAATCTTCAGTTTTATTGAGGGAAGTTTGGGCTAACAATCATCTTCAATTCGTCACCACGTTATTTGACATTTTCTTTTTTGCAAATCACCATTAATTGTATAGTTTTCAAACCAGAAACATTACAAGGAATTTAAAGATAAATATTAAAAAAAATTACCTTTCTGCTTTCAAAAGAATCTTACTTATTTAGTTTAAGAAAACTTTTAAGAAACAAGACATGGACTTCAGAATTAAAGAAAGACCTAAGCATTCTCTAGTCCTGACTCCGTCTGTCCAAGTATTTTGAAGAAGAAACAGTAGTCCGCTGTTCAAAACGTTTATGCAAGTTCATTCTCCTCCTGGTTTTTGAATTGAACTGTGCATAACCGATTGTTAACCGATCATGTGACACAGTTACATGCTTTGGCGCTTTCGTTTATACTTCGATACCATATACTACTCATTTTTCGGTTAGGCCCACTTGTAATAGTTGGTGAAATGAACCTAAACAATGTTTTTCCATCTTAAGTACGCACAAAGAAAATCTTGAAGATTCCTAAACCACAGACTTTTATATATGGTCCACTCTCTCGTCTAGTAAAAATAAATTGATCTATACCAAATGTGGTGGTGTTCTTCTAAAAAACCTCTTGATCTTAAAAAAATAGAGTTTTTGAATATACTGAACGGCATTATGGCAGAAATAAAACACTCAGAGGAAAATAAGGGAGATGACTGGTTTAAAATGACAAAACGATACAGTAAAAACTCATATTGTGATTGGACGTTATAAAGCAGGCTTTCCAAATAAATTTATAAAAATTTTTATTTTATATGCAAAATTTCGTTCTGTGTACTTTTCATATCGAGCCAGTAACAGCTCAGTCGTAAGCCATGTGAGAAAAGAGTGAATTTTAGATTCCCATATGCATTTATCGGAAATACGTCGTGCAAAAAGCTCGGAGTCCAACGTATCCAAGTGCCTTGTATGGCAAATTTTATTATTTATATCTCTGTGATAAAAACGGTTCTGTATTAAAATCCTTTTCATTTGGTGTGGTTTCACAAACCAGTTCGCAAATCTAGCAGGTTTTAATTACTCTGTATATGTTGGGTTAAACCCTTTCAGGAACCACCAAAACAAGGCCAGGGACCAAATATGAGATGTTGCAAAATTTTTTCACATATTCATTATCCCCTTGTTATGGCAACTAGTCAAAAAGTGCCAGGCCTAAAATTGGCTCGATTTTGCAGTCTCTTAGATTAAAAATGTACAACTTTTCATAAAAAATTACCAAGAATGAACCTAAAAGTTGCACCAAAATGAACTCTTATAAGATATATACTATCAACAAAAAAAATTGTAGGATGTAGTTTTAAGTAATTTAAAATTTAAAAAAAAATAATGTTTTAATGGATTACATAAAATTTTTTTTATTTTTTATTTTTTTTGTAAATAAACTAAAAAAAACGAAAACCTAATTTTACTGTGGGAAGCCTAATGTTAATTATATTGATACATTTAGAATAAGGAACCAAAAACTATACCAAAAAAATTTTCGTCGCTCTTATTTCTCTCATTAAATAAAATTTTTTATGACACATTTTGTAATAAATACGCTATAATTTGTACTTCACCAACATTTTATTAAGTGATAAAGCCCAAAACTAACTCTTACACTGCCAGGAAACTTAAAATAAAATTATTCATATTATGGATGTAACCGGCTAAAACAGCATGGTGTTGTAGGATCCATAAACAGTTTTCAATACAGTTAAATAACACTATTTACACAAGAAAATATTTATCACAATTTTATATTGAAAATTTATTTACAATCTTTTTCTATTTTACAAATATGCTACTTACCAATTTTCACTCCCGTAAGATTCGCAAATTGTCAGGTTCATTGTAACTACTTACACACAAATAGCTTAAGGCAAGTAACTACTAACACTACTAATACTTTTTACAACCAACAAAATAAAAATAATGGAAGAAGAATCCAGCATACAATAATACCGCATTACACTTAAAGCATTTTAAAGAATTTGATTAAACAAAACCAATAGGATCGTAGGTCAGCTTGATAATTGTCACGTGATCAATTACGAAATAAAAAATGCAATTAGACCTCCAAATAAAAATTATATTCATATTAACTATCTTACAATAATATACCAGGCGAATTAAAAAAAACATAAAAACTTTAATCATTTGACGTTGCGTTTATTTATTTAAGAAACACGGGAACAAATACCTGGGCGCTTTTCGGCGTATGTCACCGAACGGCAATATATTGCCGCCTGGCATCTTTTTCAGACGCGATCCTATGGCGGCAAATATATTTGCCGCCTGGCCTGAAAGGGTTAAAAGGGTCGTTTCTGCTTGAAAAGTCTCTAAATATCCTCGTGAAAAAACATAGAAGCGAAGCAATGGCCGAAGGGTAGGAGTAAAGTTCAAATAATTAATAAGTTCAATGATTTTTCATGATTAATTGGTAGCATTCAATCTATTTTGTGGGACTAATTTATTTCGAAAAACGCTTTCCATGAAGTCTCCTTGTAAAACTGCAATGTTTCTGTTGTGTTTACAAGTTTAGTCGTAGTTGTGCCTATGACGAATATATAATGGACGTTAAAGAGAAACGGATACTGTACGGGAAAAACGAGGGAGAGACAAAAAAGAGTGATGAGAGAGGTGGCTGATGAAAACGGTTAATTGGAGAATCTGAGAAGGTGCTATCAGATTGTAAACATTTCCTCCGTGGACCACCCCAGAAACTGTGTCAAAGCGATCCTCAATAATAGTAGGTGAACACCATTAAACATTGGGACTGTGGTCGGTGATCTAATTAGTTAACCAGTTATATACAAAAGCTGGACCGATCTTGTAGTGTTAAATTTCCTCTCTGTGCCCGGACTCCGTTGAGAGGGCCGACAGAGACAAAACCAGTTTCTCTGGACGACGATCTCTCTCTCACTTCGTCGTTATCCTCTCGCGAGATTCTAGAGACCCCTCACTAGAGGGAGGCCACTTTATTAGATTTATTACCTTAATTTAGGCCCTTGCTTAATCCTTCCCCCCATTACAATTAACACGTCCGCCTTTGTATCCTAAACTGTCTCAATTCCTGAATCCATCCCACTAGGTTAGGAATCCGGGTATTTGCTACTTTTTCGGAGTCATTTACGATAAAGGAAGATTGAGGATGGGTTTTCTCACGCTGTCGAGCGTGGGGCGTTGTTACCAAGCCCATCAACAAGGTATGGAGTATTTTACCGTTTTTTTTGTTACACCAGGTGCTAGCGACTTGTACACTTTTTACTTAAACAAGGTAACTTTATGAATCAAGGTAGAGTACGATATCATAAAATTATATCCGGTTTTGATCTCCCAACCAAAAGGGCTTTCAACGCCATTTAATAAGACTGAGATTAATGTAATGCAATTTAGAAATTTAATAGAGTTTCCGGCGGTATTCATTGTAAGCGCTGAGATCAAATTAGGTGTGGGCTAACTCCATAACACCCTGTGCAGCCTATGGTGCTAATCTTATTCCCTTGGTCCCCTTGAAGAACCTGATTAATCCTGAAAAAATCTAAGACTGGCAACCAATACAAACGCAAAAGGAATTGCAGAGCTACGTGTACCCATCGGGCGCATGACACGCTTTCCAAAGCCCGGTGTACCCGATTGGGTACACGACGGCAGTGTGAAAGATTGCGGTGTACCCATGGAGTACACGTCGTATGAACGTGTTTGTAGGCCCTATATAGTTTGACTTTTACTAGCAATATTTCAATTCTTGCAACATATATAAATTTAAAAAAATTGGTTTTATCTGTGTACTGGGTTTATAATTAAATTTAGTGTGGTTGCTCATTTTTAACTGCACACTTGTATAAAGTGAGAATACAAATAATTAAAATTTTTTATATGTACTCTTAAGTCAAAAAGATGTCAAAAGTTACTTTTAGCATAACGTATTACAACAACAAATAATACAGCCATTTCATAACGTAACTATGGTAGGAAGGATCGATTCATTTAATTTTGAGTATCTCCAGTTCACCTTCCATTTAATCTAGCGTCTGGTACCTGACGCTGTCTCAGACTTGACTCCTGGAATCTGGAGTCATGTTCGTCTGAAGGGACCCTAAGAAAGTTGACGACGAAGAAGCTCAAAACGAAAGATTTACATCGTTGCGACATCAGAGACACCTATAAATAGGTGAAGTGGTGGTCTCATTGTCTCTTCAGGTACACAATTGAGTGCGCTTCTCGATTTCCTTTGGGTCTCTTCAGACGAACATGACCTCCAGATTCCTGGAGTCAAGTCTGAGACAGCGTCAGAAACCAGACGCTGCAATACAAGGAAGGCGAAACTGGATCTAACCTCAAAATTCAATCATAGCCATTATTGTATAGTTTAATATTTTTAATGCAGAGTAAAAAGAAGTTAAATTCTTTGAACTTGATTGAAAAACAATTAAAAAAATTTTTACAAAGGCTTGCAAAATCGGTAAAATAGTGCGGGGTTTTTTCAGGTACACTGCCATGTAAATGGTTTTGCTTTTTGGGAGATATTAAGCACACGTGGCTAGAATCGAAAGCAAATTTTAGAATATATTTTACTAGAGTTTGTACCGAGTAGACGAAACACATGGGGTTGGGTATCACTGAGGTCGTAGTAATAAATATTCGATTTGCAAAGTTTACATACAAGTTTAATTGTGGGCCATTAAAACCTACAAGTACCCCTTTTTGATGTAAAAATAAAATAATATTTGCCCACGTTGCCGCAAAATAATAGTAATTAACGAAACCTTAAAATAATATCTTGGAGGTGGGCCTAAAAACTGCTTCCACATGTTCTTTTAGAATATTTGCCTACGAAATTTAATCACTTACTAAAAATTTAATATTTGACTTCCCCTTCATCGTCCGATGTCGACTCACGCTCGCGGCGGTCAGCATCTTGGCCCAAACATTGCAAGAAGAATTTATTCTTGCGTGTCAGTTAAGTTTATTAATCCCGCCAATAATTTAGTTTCTAGAAACATCAGATTAAAACTTTATGCTCAACCAGTAAAGAGTGTAATACAGGGTTGGGGCGAAATATATGTATTATATAAAATGAAACTAAAATTAACGGCACAAAGTTTGAAAAAATATTTTAAACCATCACTTATATTTGTAAGCTATCATTTTATCAAACTTGTCTTTCTATTTGACACAAAAATTAAATTGTAAAAATTAAATAAAATTGTAAAAAAGATATTATAAAATAAAATTATAAAACAAAATAAAATAAATAAAAAAATTAAAAACTACAAATAACTGTACAAGTTTGAAAATGGTTTTAAAATTTCACTTAATATTTTGCAAGCACATTTTTATCAACTTGTCTTTAAAATTTATAAATCATAATTTAAATTAAAAAGATAGATAAAAATTATAAAAAATATAAAAATAAATAAATTAAAATATTTAATCTAAAATAACGGTACAGAGTTTGGAAAAAATTATTTAATCTACACTTTAGTATTATTTGTTTAAATGCGGCATTGTATCAACTTGTCTTTCTATTTACAAAAAAAAAAAAATTAAAATAGATTAAAATTTAAAAAAATATAAAATATAAATCAAATAAAATATTTAACTAAAAATAAACGGCAAACAAGTTAGAAAAATTATTTAAACTCACTCTATATTTGTAAGCAGATTTTTATCAACTTGTCTTAATAATTTATAAAAAATTAAATTATAAATAAATTAAGATTATTAAAAAATTATTATAAATAAAATTATAAAATTAAATAAATAATAAATTTTTAGATGTTAACAGATGATTTGCCAACTCGTACAGTGAATGGGAAAAATGTGTTGTTCCCTCCAGTTTAATTCCAATATAACCAAAATCAGTTGGCAAGCCAGCCAGGGGAGGGTCCGTATCACAACACCGCCAACCAGAGGTTGTTACGACGAGCGACCAGTTGTTCTCCTATTAAATGGATGGGCCGGCCGCTTCTGCTGGGGCTTGGTCCCACGTTCTATGTGATCAATGAGTTCATCACTCCGGCGACGATCCGTCATTCCCGCGTTTATGTTTTTGCGTCAAACTTTCCACCCCTAAAGCCAGCCATTCGGTTGTTGCGGGCTTCTTGACTTTTGGAGGTCCACATCCCGGGGGTGGGTGACATATTGTCTTCCAGTGTGGGAGTCCTGCATGAGGCACGGCGCTGGGAAACGTTGTTCAATAGGCAAGTTGTTACTGTGATTAGGGATAGGAATATTTCACAAACAATTTTAAAAACTCTTATTTTCTGTATAGATGTACAGAAGAGTAATAAAATTAATTTATTTAATTATATTTTTTATTTTATAGCAGGACAAAATCTAAATATTGTGTCCAACTAGGCAACATAAAAGCAGAGGCAATAATGACATTTTCTTTTTAATGTTAGAGGGTCTACATTTGACATTCGGCTCATTTTATAGATAATTTACCTTAAAACACACAAAAATGTAATACATATGATTTATTTTACTTTATTTTTTATTTTGTAGTGGGCCCAACTAAATAAATTAAATAAAATGTGCCCAACTAGGGCTCATAAGAGACACTATGCAGATTACCATTTGTTTGTTTTTATTTTAAGG
>NW_025786859.1:0-16116 GCF_021130785.1 Homalodisca vitripennis
CATTATTGTCCTTTTTAACTAAAATTGGATATTAATACAAAGTTATGATTGGATAACCTTAATATTGTGGGATCCATTTTTCCCATCCTACAATTCTATGTTTTAACTTTATTTCATCAATATTCCATTAATGGTTGGATTCATTTGTGTAATTTATTATGGTACAGTACGATAAGTCTTCATTTAATTTGTTGATCCCTTAGTTGTTTTCTTTATAATGAAACTCATAGGGTGTGTAGTAATATTATGCAATATTTATTAAAATTGTGTTGGATGCAAAAACACAAGATCCTTTATGGTCTGTTACAGTATGATATAATTCATTATTTTGTTACTTTTCATTGTTGTATTACATACTTATATACAGGGTGATTCAAAACTAAACGGCAATCTCTCGGAAGCTTTTTCTATAGCTAAAAACAAGTAAAAAAGTTCATATTACCATATGCCCGGAAACGCTTCGTTAGCGAGGTTACGACCTAGCGAAAGAGTTCGGCCCGGATTTCAGAACCCGGGGTGAGAGTCAAGGCCGTATAAAATGGGTAAAGGTAGTTACAAAGATACAAATACGATTGTTTTTTTAAATCGTTTTTATATCTGAAAGATTTATTAAAATTCGTCCCTGAGCTGTTAAATGCAATACTTTTCAGAGATATCTTACGTAAAACACAAGAATTGGTGCAAAGAAATAACACATTTTTTGTGTTTAACGTAAGATTTACTTCCATAAATGTTAAATAAAGGTCATTTTTTTTTCTTATACAGATTTGTAGATCATTTAATTCGGAAAATATTCATGTGAATTAATTAGGAAAAAAATTAATTAAATAGGGTATTGGAAATTTAGCTTTATTTAAAAATAAAACAGACTCACAAAAATGCATAGTCTTATCGGCATAAAATATTAAACTAATGTTTATGTTGTGAGTAACAGCTGATCATTTATTTTGAGACTGAACATTAACATAAAATGGATTTACCTTTATAAAAACTGTTATAATCGCCTATAATAGTTGCTCAAAGTGTCCCTCCGTTGTTAGCACTGCACGTTTTCCGCACGACGAATCCACTCTTTTCTAGCGCGTTTCATAACGTTTGGAGCATTCTTGATAGTTTCTGCCGCCTCTGGTTATGCGATTACGTAACTCCTCTATGGTGTTAATCCGTTTTGAATAAACAATTGGACTTCATCCAAGACCCAAAAGAAAAAAGTTTTCTTGCTGGCGTGGAGGTCAGGAAAACCGTGGTGGCCATTTTACTGGTCCATTTCGACCAATCCATTGCGTCTACCGTATGTATCATTTAAATAGTTTTTCACATCATTAGAAAAAAATGTGGAGGTGCTCCGATGTGATCGTGCATAAACCATGCATTTATTCTGTTTTGAACAGGAGTATCTTCCAAGAGGGTAGGCAGGTTTGTTCTTAAAAAATTTAAGTGCGCTACTCCATTAGGTCGATTAGGGGAAGGAAAAATGGACCAATCAAATTATCCACCCAGAACACCAAGCCATACATTGACTGAAAATGTATGTGAAAAATGGCCTCGTCGCAGTTTCATGTGGGTTGTCGTACGCCCAAGTATGGGTATTACGAAAATTTACAATTCCATTTCTAGTAAAATAGGATTCATCAGTAACGAGAATACGCCGAAGAAAATACTGATGTCGTAAACAATTTCTTCTTAACCAGCGGCAGAACATCTTCCGTTTATTAAGATCTTGCGGTAATAAGTCTTGAACACGTGTTATATGGAATGGATACAACTGTGCTTCATGAAGTGTCCGCCATACGCTTGACTGGCAAATATTTAACTGACGTGATAATCGTCTGGTGCTTGTGTTTGGTGATAATTCTACAGCATTTATTATTGCTTGTTCATTATTATAGTTCCTTGCGCTACGTTGACGACCAGTATCTATTCGCTTCGGTTTAAAGCTACCAGTTTATCTAAGTCGTCTCTCCACAGCTTCAAATGTTTTGCGATCAGGTGTTCTTCGATGTGGAAAAGTATCAACGATATTCCTGAACTGCAGCTAAACCATTTCTTGTTAACTTTGCCCGTAAATCAGTATCATGTCCGAATACTCTTCAAACGAAATACATACCATTTATATTATCCTGCCATTATTGACCTAAGATAAATTACATACACTCCTATAAAAATAATTTAATAAAATATTTTAAAAATAAATATTTAATCAAATATTTGATACACTTGTATAAAATATTTCCAAATAATCACAGGATCTCACAAAATACAATCATCACACGCCACAATACAAAAACCTCCCATAAAGGTTATTCAAATATTACTTCATGAACTTAATTGTTGATCAACTGATATATGTCAACCTTTGCAAAGAAAATATGACGATAAAAAGTGTTGAATAAATGAGCAGCTGTTACTCACAAACCTATACATTAGTTTTAATATTTTAAATGCAGATCAGAATATGCATTTTTGAGCGACTGTTTTATTTTTAAAATACGCTAAATTTCAATACCTATTATTAAGTTGTTTCCTAAGTAATTCACATGAAATCTTTTTCAGAATTAAATGTTCTACAAAATCTGTTTAAGAAAAAAGGTTGACCTTTATTTATACATATGTTATGGATAGTAATCTTATACGTTGTTAGTTATTTTAAACAACACAATAAAATGCTGTTTATTTCTTTTGCACCAATATCTTGTGTGTATTTTACGTAAGATATCTCTGAAAGTAGTTGGCACTTACAGTACTCTGGGAGACGAATTATTCTTTAATAAATTTTTATAAAGCATAATTATAACAAACATAAATATAAACAATCGTAGTTTTAGTATCTTTGTAAATCTGACACCTTTACCATTTTTATACAGGCACTGACTTCGCACCCAAAGGAGTTCTGAACAATATCCGGAGCGCCCGATTAATCTTGTCGCTAGGCAGTGAACTCGACGGAAGAACGAAGCGTGTAAGCGTTTCCGGAGTGACATATGGTGTAGAAGAAACCCTTTTTTTACTTTGGTTTTTTAGCTATTAGAATATTAATACCGCTCACGCAGAGATTGACCGGTTTAGTTTTGAATCAACCCTGTTTTATTATATATATAGATACTATATATATATATATATATATATATATACTCTTCAAACGGAAATATAACATAACATATATATTTAATATATACTATTATATTATATATATATTAATATAATATAGAGCTAATTTTACAGTGTATAGTAATAATTAATAAAATTCAATTAAAATTATGTCGGGATCTAAATAAAAACGTTAAATTAATTATCTCCTTAAATCAAAACGATAATGAAGTTAAAGCTGTAGCGGCAACCTCAATGATTTTGGTGCAATATTTTCGTACATTAATTGCCAAAACAAACGCTAAAAAATAGCTAAACAAACCCTAAAGAAACGCTAAATGACAAACAATTCCCACTAGTTTTTGACGTATTTTCGTTGAAATGGGTGCACGGCCAAGCTTCACACAGCTAGCCCTTCAGCTCTTGTCTAGTGCTTGGGCTCGTCTAAGTCACTTTGGCATGGTTTAATTACCTATCTCATCATGATAGGACCTCCCCGGGATTTTGAACCCGTTAAATCCATTCAATTAAGAGAGCCATTCGCTATATCCCACTAGTCATATGAGAGGTGAGGAACATGATTCACGTCTTCACCCGTCAATTTTCTGGCTGGCAATCCCCTGCTGTATATATGCATCCTCCACAAAATATGTTATTATATAAACGCCGTATGGTTGTTAGGAATAGTCCCTAAAACAAGTTGGCACCAACGAACATTCGGCTTAGCATAATTCAACGGATGGAATCAGTTCTAGGTTGCTTCTGGGTTTACAGTTAGTATAACCCTCGTTTATGTTTTTTTGAAGGTCCCTACTTCCTTTATTTCGTCCCCTATTTCGGAGTTAAAATTTTTCCTGCCTTAAAGATAGTCTTGAGGATTAATTTCCGTGTACATGACATTTCGGAATTTTTGGTAAGTTTCACTGGGAACACAAATTATTATATTTGTTTGTGTTTATTTGAGATCAAACAATAACTTCTATCTTCTACACTCTCTAAAGAAATGTACTATTCTGTTGGTTCGGCCCCCCTAGGTGTAAATGTATTAATATCTATATGAATATTCTGAAATGAATATTAAAAATGCCATTTTCACAGCTCAAATATAATAACATCCAAGCTTTTTAATGTTGAAAAATTCCATATTCCTTGTGTACATATACGTAAATGTTATTTAATTATATTTCACAGTTTTTGTGCAACTTACTTTTGGTCATATGATAGTTTTTTAATTTACTATAGGAAGTTATGGATTGAATACGTTTTTAGATTTCCTCTCCTCAGAAAGTAGCCCTACCCCAACACTCTTTCAGACTATGATGGTGTGATGGCGCCTGCTTGCCGATTTCATGGCATTCTACAATGAGACTTTCTTCAAGTATGAGAATAAGAAGAACATGTTTGTAAAATAAAAATATGTGAAATAAGGTAAAGGAATATTTTGTACTTTTTTTATATTGTTTGTCCGATTTTGTGTGGTGTATATATTATATACCGTAGAATAAAATTTTATTGACAATTGGCCCGTTGACTCTAGGCTCCTTTGTTGGAAATCAGGCAATGGACGTATATCTTGTGTCTATCAGCAGTGCCGTTGTCTGAGTCGGAACCACGGCTGATCCTGGAGGACGAACCTGCCTCGTTTCTTTGTTACATGTCCCCTTTGTCAGTAGGGGGCCTGACCATCTTAGCTGCCCTTCCCTGCTCCCGCCTACTCCTCATGTTCCCAAAAACTGGGCGAAATGGCTCGAATGTACCGTTAGACCACTAAGTATCCAAATAATATTGATAAAGAATGTCACTACTCGTTTTGGTTTGATTCTTCCAATTGAGACCTTTTGGAGTTAATTATTGGATTTTTCACACCTTTTGAAATTTTTGAGTAAAATTGTATGATTTGAATATTTTGAATACCTTTTTGCAATTTTAAACAGGTACAGTATTTAACTTTTATTTTATCAGGCAAAATTTAATTTTAATATTCAGCTTCAATAGTAAATACAGAGAAGTAAATTTTTTAATATTATAAAAGAGAGTCTAGAGTCTTTATTTTAGTATTTTGGTGTTTGAACGAATTTTATTTTAAAACGAGAAGAGTGGTGGGTTTATTAAAAAAATTCAAGCAATAAAAATAAAACATTGGTGTTTTTCAAGTGACTTTATTTTGTTTTATAAATTCCAACCATTGAAAATTTAAATACTATTGTTAATTAAATTTAAAAAATACTTTGTATCGTAATTAATTAAAGAATACAGTAGCTTACAGTATATTCCGTTCCAAAACTCACAGATCCCATGAAGAAACTGTGTCCATATGATGTTACGGCTCTGCTTCCCCCATTGGCCATTACAGTTATCAGTGAATTGTAATTGACTGGGAATTTAGAACAATTCTAAAACAGACTTTGGGATGAAATACCGTTGCTTTCTTTCTATCCGACTTCAGATTGTTTACAGCTGTAATTCACATTCATTAATAGACTAGTTATGAGATTTAAGGAAAAGTAATACAAAATCAAAGTATTGTTTTGTATATAAGTAATCTGTACATTTTCCTCGAAGGATGAACTCAGCAATGAATAAAGCGCATTTACACTTTCTTTAGTAGCAGTGTAATGTGGTTATCGACATACACTGCTGTACTCATGCCGCGGCGACAGGGGGGAGGCCAAAGGGGGGCAACATGCATAGGGGCCCGGGGCCACAGAGGGGCCCGGGCCGACTGAAAAATATGTGTAGTTTTATTTTTATTTTTTATCATTGCCCATTACCATCGGCACCAGGGCTCCTGTGCGGTGAAAATATTCAGGAAATAACATGCAATCGTTTAAGTTTAAAAACCCTTTAAATCTTTCTTTGCACTACGATTTAAAACCAATAAAATTGTAAACACTGAGGGTGGCGCGAGAACCGTTGTGGTTGTGGCTGTCAGACGTCGGCGCCACGGGGTCCGCATCGCCCACAGACCGCGCAAAGGCAGCTGACTCTTCTCAACCCACCTCCCCTCCGCCGGCCCCCTCCCCTCCTTTTGCTCCAACTACAAGTCATGCAACCAATACGAACAGGCGTCGGGATGACAGTGATACCCGACACGATAATAAAACTAATGTTTCTTTCCATATCTTGGCCCTATTTCTCTATGCTGGTTGACACTGGTTGGTAAATGGGTTTTATTAAGTTATCTCGTGATTTGGTTGTTTTGTAAACCACTTCTAGTTTTAGTTTGTTGTCGTTGCTTAATTAGGTTTTTGCTGTTGTTGTTGTTGTTGTTGCTAGGAGGAGATTGAGATTGACTTTAAACCCGTTGATATTAAAAAGAAGACATACAGGGTGAGTTAGTAAATATTTTTATCATTTAATTTTAGAAAATAATGAAATTCCAAAATTTTCCGAAAAAAAATTAAAAAAACTAGAATAAAATATTTTGACACCAATGGATTCCCACATTTGATTGCGGGCACCCTGGTTAACCAGGATCAGTAGCCCTTCAGGGCCCGCTCCTTCTGTTCACCTTTGTCATGCTGTAGGGCATGAATTAAAAACAGTGAGATTTTTTAATTTTAATGTAAACCGCAGATTTTTTATTTTAACTGATAGATTATAATATAAACATAATAAAATAAACAAGATTGTAGATAATATAATAAAATTAGGGACAGAGTCCGGGCCCCCAGGGGCCCAGGCCTGGGACCAGGGGTGCCACCAGCCCTAACCCATATAGTGGGAAGAGCCATGATTTCTTTACACCCTCATTGATAAATTTGAATTATACAGTAATCAGTTTTCATAAAAATAAATATTAGGCATACAGTTAACATCCCGATATATCCAAGGGCTGGTTAAACCCTTTTAAGACGATCAAAACAAGGTTCCATAAGCAGCAAAAAAATACAAATAAACTTAATTATTACTGTGGTCTGCAAACAATTTGAGGACGTTGTATTATCGTCTTATAAACGTACCTATGTAATAAGACGTGAAAAATTATAAATGTTAATGGGACGTGCTACTGTGTAGTCTAAATCTAAAACTAAAACATAATGAGGAGTAGGATGGTTAAAAATTAAAAAAACAAACACATATAATATTTTCGGCTTCTGCTAACTGCCTACTGAACGTCGTTTATAAGTTTCAATTAATCAAGTTTATCCCTATTTAAATCTCACGACCGCGAGAGAAACACGACCGGGCTCATCGCACCTCAACGGTCTTTTGTGGTGTTGTTCACATGCCTTTGTATGCAGTATGCACGTTAGCAACGTAGAAAATGATCTATTCAATGAACGACCATAGTTTTTGGTATTGTTTCGTGGTTGGCACTCGTTGGCTGATATATTGGTTGTCTATGACAACCTAAACTTGAGGGCGAACGCATAGCATCACTAGTTTATGCGCAGTTTACGAGAGGGGACATGGGGAGTGAGGAGACAGGATAAACAGGAGAGGAGAAACAGGAAGTTAAACCCCCAATAGTGTTGGGCAACGACAGCGTAAACAAAGATATTAGAGATCGCCTGGGTGAACACGTCTTAAAAAACTTGACCTTGGAAATCTTGAGTGAAGAGCGCAGCAAGCGATACAGTATCCGAAAATAGCTACAATGGACTCATCACATCCCCTCATACGTGTCCTGTGATTTGAGCACCTGTCGGTTTTTGAATTAGTTTTAGCCACAGTTTGAGATAACCATTACTACATTTAACACGTCATAGCGTTTGAATCTAATTTAGACATTCCGTAGATTTTTTTCATTTTAGCATACTGCTCGGTTTAGGCACTAGTAATCAAATACTAAATTTTAATTGTCTCAATAGTGTTTATTGATCATATTTGATACATTTTTTAAAATTTAGTTATTCTTGATATTATAGGTTCTAAAATTCTATTTCAACAGATATTATTTTATGAATCTGCCCAAGCAACACATCAATGTTATTATTCTTGGACTAATCCAAGATATTTATATTTTAGGTCCATTCACAGTATTTTATCATCATTTCGCATAAAAAAACACCGTTATATCTCAAAATGGGACACTTACCAAACATAAATCTGGTGCTCAAAAAACGTAAAGAAAGGTCAAAAGAAAATTGAAAGTTCAATATAAAGGATCCAGGACATTATTTGACGTTGGAATCAAAGTAGGGAACGTAGCTACAACTAGTTCTAACAGCGGCCCTAACCGACACCTGGCGCCCGCTCTAGGGCGACAGAAACTTTGCGAGAGTTTTCTCACCCACGTTTTCATCATGAACACCCTAATACTGAAGACAGCGAAGAATCTTGAAAGCTGTAGGCCTAATGCTGATGAAGGAGAAAACAATGGTAGATAGCACTTTACCTCCAGAACCAGATTCCTAAAGGAGTGATATGTGTTTTGGAAGTATCACAATCGTGACATTCTAAATGCTAATGTAGATTATCGGGGGTTAGGAACTATAATTACCCAGTTCAGATTTTGGGACTTCTGAAAAACAAGGTGGTGACTGACAGTAGTGATTGAGACTTTAGTGGAAAAATGGGTCCCATCTTTGATGCCCGTCATGATCTGCCCAAGTGATGGAAAAAGAGCGTTTCCTCAAAAAACCGGTTCTTTTTTCAAAAAGGCTCGAAACGGAGAAGAGCCGTCAGAAGACGATTGGCTTGTATGGAGCTTTGCAGGACTGCGTGAGTCCTTATTTTGTTTTCCAATGTAGGACTTTTCAATAATAATAGTGGGGGTTGAAAAACACGATTCAAATGAAGTCAGGTTTTTGTTAATGTAACGATGGATGGAAAAAGGAATAATGGATGGCGGAAGCTCTTACAACAAGCTACCTTTGCATGAAACCAGCGCTTCCCGAACCAAAAATTGCTACATCCAATGGAGAGAGTTTAGAGAAGGAGGCTAAGTGATTGGGATCAGACATACATTCTCAACTCGACTCAGAAACTGGACTTCAAGAAACCAAATTATTGGAGGGATATATTTCACAAAAGATTGCTCTCCGTGGTCATGTTCCTTGGAGAGCGAGGATTAGCTCTCAGAGGGAACCTCTGAAAAAAATTGGGGATCCCCAACAATGGAAACTTTTCCTGGGTCTGATAGAGCTGTTAGCGGGAAATATGAACCACTTTTTTTTACTAAGAAGAAACACTATTTGCAAAAGTAAAAAAGGACATCCAACGAAGAGGGAAACAACACGTGTTCCAAGCTCATTAATCTTGTTCTAAAGGACTCTCAAAATGAATTCATTCAAGTTTTGTGGGGGAAAGAGTTTTTTCGACAGAAGGTATTGGAAGCTAAAAGGAAGAAATTCAAAATAATTATGCCTATTATTGCTGACTCTACCCCACGATGCCTCACATACTGAGTACAAACAACGTTGAATCTTGAGATATCTCTGTGTGTAGACTTGTGAATCAGAATTTTAAAATTTCGCGAAGCGATTTTTAAATTTTGTTGACTGTAACAAAAAAAACTGGAAAAATGGATGTCTGGGCTAAGTTGATTATTAGCGAGCTCAACTCAAAACACTCAATTCCGTTGAAGGAATGCAGGAGGCCCAGGGGGGTACGACAATGGATCCAATATGGCTGGAATATTACAAAGGATGCCACAAGCCATCATACATGGAGACCAACAATTTGGCTTTTCTTTTTCTTAGTGTAATAACTGTAGTGCGGAGCACCATAGCCTCAACCTGTATGTGGGGTTTAATTCGCTGCTGAATGCTGTCGAGGAAGCTTACAACAACTTTTTTGGCATGCCTGCATAAGACGTATATACATTCTTTTCTAGAAGCCCTCATAAGATGGCGAGTACTTAGTAAAACAGAATAGGCTCCTTCTCTGCACAGTATTTCACTCAAGACTCGAGATGGGTGATCAGCCCAGAGTAGAATAGTGGTGCGCCCTTTCGTAAAGCAATTTGCCTCTCATCATCAATGCCCCTGCAATGATTTGTAAAGAACTGAATCTATCTGCAGAATGCAAGACAGATCTGAAAGGGGGCTATTGAAATAACTCTACAATCGTTCGAATGTATGCATGAAGTCCCGACAATTATTGGCCTAAAAGGTGCTTGTTTGCTATATAGACAACAAAAATAAAGTATTACAAGCCCGGATCAACAACCTCTAGACGCATTTGAAAACAAAAAATTCTGAATGATTTTAAGGAGAGGAACTAGAAAGTACTGGAAGACTGACAGAATGGAGCACATCTCTACCTCTGAGGCCAAGCTGAGTTGGCAGGGCAACATTGGCGCTGGAGAGCTGTAGATATTGCGAAACTGATTTTAAGGAAAAGATAAGATTAAGGAGATAAAGAAAGATTTTTCAATGACGAAAACAAAGGGACGGCACGGAACATCAATTTAAAAAACGAAAAAAAAATAAGAGGAACGTTTTAGGATTGGATGTCTTTCTTCAACGGATCTTTAGACTCAGTCTTAGGGGGACTGTCTACAGAGATTCGTACGTTTGGCATGGAGGAAAAATACATGCCACCTTGAGACTCCAATTGGTCTTTTGGAAATATCATTGAGGAAGAACGACCAGTTTTATTAGAGTGCAAGCAATGTTTGAGTCGATGTCGTTCACAACAATCACAAAAAAAAAGGGGGAGGATATTTGAGATGGAAACTTTTAAATGAAATTTTAAACAATTTGAAATATCGATTCATCCGCACTAACTTGGGGGAACAAACCATGTCTTCAACCAATTAAGTCTATAAACGTGCTCTAAGGAAGAACAAACATAGATAGTTTATTATCCAAATATCACTATCAGCCCGACAGAGCACGATCCGGTTGTTCTGTTGACATAACCTGTATCCTGGTCAGCCAAAGGGGCAGGCGAGAGGGAGGCTTCAGTTTGATAGAAAAGAATTAAAAAGTGCAAATCGTTCTAACGATGACGCAAGACCGCATGAAATGACCTGACGTATTCTAGCCATGGAGTCAGATTTGGCACGTAGTGTTTTGAATATATGACGGAACATTATAGAAGACTTTCGCTGGGGCAAGAAGGACCCGCACGAGGTTGTGGTTTTAGTCATGTGTAATGTTAGTGAAGTATACATAGGCCCAATGTTTTTCTTTAATTAATTTTCAATTTATGTTTTTGTGTACAATGTTTTCATTAGGTTTTGTTATCATTTAATTTTTTTTTAGTTTTGTTCGTTGAAGTGGATTGTTCAATGATATTATTAGTTTTTGTTTTCATTAGGTTTTCCAGGAACCTATCATTAAGTTTTGTTTTCTACTAAAAATGGAGAGCGACACGTACGTTGAACTTTAATTTTAATGATTTTATTCATTGTTAATTATGTTTTGTCCATTTAGTTCCATTAAGGTGTAATATTTTTTAAGGATGGTTGTTTTTGAATTTTAATTAAGTTCAGTGAGTTATTTGTATGTTTGTATTGATTTTAGAATAGTTAATAAAAATAATCACACTCACACTAGATTTATAACTGTCATACCTCAATTCTTTCCATTTTGTTATTAGCGCAACATGTTATTAGTATATCAACTATAAATTGATAAGTAAATACTGGGAAGGAAAAATAATTCACGGATTTGTGGCATAATTTTTGAAGAAGTGGAATCATTTAACAAATAAGTAAAATCAAAGTAAATGGAGTAGTAAGCTTTTGGAATAAAATAATGCTTGCTATGTTTAATATAACCAATATGTGGAATTTTGTTCTAACGTAATGGGGGGGTGGGGGGGGTTGAATTTTTAATGTAAGTAGGTTGGTTGCCTGTTTGAAATTTTTGGGGGGGGGGCCCCCGGTCTTGCATGATTGCATAGGGGTGCCCGAGTAATCCTGTCGCTCCGGGACCTGACAGCTACTTGAATAAAGTAAAATGCAGACTTAATTGTAACTCCAGAGAATTCATTTTCTGCTCCGTTAATGTTGGTTGTTCACCACAAAAATGTTCAGATGCTTCTGAAAGTTATGGTTCTGTTCTATACTACCTGGTCTTCAAAGTTTTAGAATCACTAAAATGTAATGAATATTATTGTAATAAATGCCAATTTTGTTTGAATTATTTTGGCAACATAAACAAACAATTGGAGAAATGGATTAAATAGGTACCCAGGAACTTATTCTCACTCAGCTTAGAAAGTTCGTAATAAGAAATTACTAAATTTACAGTACACATTGAGTAACTGGACCTCAAACATTGCTGGCGGCCGTATGAAATTAGTGCATGGCTGTCTATAATTACTTTGGTAGGAGCCATACTTAACCGGAACATGACCGAGTATATGGCATTCCAACTTTTGCAATTCATTCATATTGTAAATATTATAAATGTGATTTGTAAGAAGTCCCAGATAATCTGTCCAATAGCTATCATCTCTCTAAGGTTTATCTAAAGTAGCCATTTATAAGAAAATGGTTTTTAATACTGTGACACGGCCTTGATAATAAAACTCAATAATTGGCACCAATCAGCTGAAATATATTCGTGTGACCATTGAACTGTTCTTACAAGCTATGAGATCAGAAAACGAGAATCCTCCAGGCACATGAGATGAAATATTTCTCGAATTTAGAGAAGTCAGTTCTTGTACGTTTTTACAATTGTGGGTTTTAAAGTAAATTTAGAAATGTTTGTATCGTTTAACAAATACATTTTAAAGGCCTTTTATTTATGTTGCGCTATTATTAATGTGTGTTCTGTTGGCGTGAAGCATAAAGGTATTTTATGTACAAGGTCCCTGCAACCCAGTGGGTTGCATTCTAAATGCCTAGAATGAGCCAGATAAAGTAAATTTAAAATTCTATCCAAGTGTGACATTGAATCTTGGCAATGACAGTAAAGCAAATATAATGACATTACTATTGAAGCGGTAAAACATCATGGATAGAATTAATTACAGCTAGAAAATACTTTGACTCAGATAGTAACCCAATTGCAATACAAAGGAGGATCCTCTGAGTTTCATATACTATTCAAAATGCTTTATGACAATTTAAACAAATCAATAAAAATCTTAGAAGATAGTTTGCTTGAAAATGACTTTTTAGTAAAAAATGATAAAAACGAAGATAAATTGGTGGAAATGGCTGCAAAAATTTGGCACTGCTCTATTGGAAAAGAACCAATTGCTAGAAGGAAAACTTGCTCGTTCTAGAATCAATACTCACCAGTGCTGAAACAAAAATAGAAGTAAATGAGTACAGAGGAAGAAAGCTACCTGAGGAAAATTGAAAATCTTCTTCAAAAGATATCTGAACTGGAAGTACAACTTGACAACCAAGAAAAGCTTAATTTAGACAACCACTACACTTTGAAGAGACCATTGACAGGAAAACAGGAGTGAGGAATAACAAGTGAGCTAGTGCTAAAAAAAGGGAGTTTAGAGAAATCTGATATTGCTGGCTAAAGAGACGGGAAGGTCACTGCATAGCATCCTCTTCTCCAGAATAATGTAGACACTGAGACCACTGCGAACAACCCCTACACCTGATCAGCCTCCAACGAAAACTCCACATACTAGCAGTACTATTTAGTTTCCTCTGCTTCTTTTGCTGGACATTAGCACCATTAAAAAAAAAACAGGAGCAACTGGAACTTAATGGTGAAGGAAGGTACGCGAAAATTCCTTGACCAAAGCCAGGTAGCAACTTTGGGGGGGGGGCCCAAACGACAAATTTAGAGAAGCTTCTCCTACTTTAGGAGCGTGTCCAGATGACCACCCTCTAAGAAGCCTTACTACCACCAACGAAAAGAATAGACCTCACAGTAATAAAAGTGGAAACATCAATTTAGTGTGTCCATCTGCAAGATGCAAAAAGTAAAATTAACCATAAAATAACAACATAAATTCTAAAATAGAAACCTAAACCATAAAAGTTAAGCAGCCGCCTCCCTTTGAAGTTTGAAATCACTTCACCCCCCTGAAAAATCAAAACCAAGACCACACCAATTAAACTATAGAGGAATTCTTTGACAAAAATATTGACTATTAATAAACAAATTATCACCAGTAAACCACCAAAGCTGAGAAAACAATTACAGATTTTAAAAGCAGTGACGAAGAAGAGTCACCTTTATTTAGAAACGAACATTTATCAATGAAAGGGAGACAAAAAACTCAATAGAAAGGAAAACTTGCAGTCCTGAACCAAAATATAAGAGGGCTAGTAAATAATATCAAAATCGCCCTCCCTTAACTTAGCTGAGTGTGAAAAAGCCCGATGTCATTATCTTAACAGAGCATGGCCTCAGAAAAAATCAGATAGATTCCCATACAATGGTTACCCCGGCAACATCCTAATTACCCGCACAGAACAGCCGTGCTTACGCACAGGCTGGATGAGTAGCGCTATTTTTGTAGACAATGCACTCCAAAATCACTTTGAAGAAATTGAGATGTGTCTCAATACTGCCAAGAACTTGTATGGGTGAGGTCGCACTTATGAAGATCAATCTCAACCATTATATATACTTATATTATGGGTACGTACATAATATAATCTCCAGGCAGTAAGTCTGGATATATGCAATGGCTATAATTATCTCATCTAATAAACGACAAAAAATTTGAAAACGAACCTCTTTTAATGAAGGGTGATATAAAAGTCGACATACTCCAACCCAGACAGAAATACTAACAAAATTAAATGAAATGCTTGTTTACCACAATGTTCAGAGAGTCCACATGCCAGTTACAAGAATCACACCTACATTGAAGTCATCTATAGACCTGGATTGTATCAAATAGAACCACTTTGACACAACAGTTTTTCATACTGGGCTCTCTGACCACACTGCCCAGATGTGCACTATTACCAACCTGAAGAAGAACAAGTTTGCCTAAATCAGTGCATAGTGCTATTGTGGATTAGAAACTTACATGAACTGAAAGTTTGCTAACAAACGAACTATGGGAATCTGTGTAAACTATCTTTGAACTAAAAAAAAGAAGCCAACAACAACTTTAGTAAGCTAGTGACAGCTGCCTTTAGATGCTGCATGTCCCCTTATGACAGCTGGTAGCAAAAAGAGAACACTAAAGTACTTCGCTGATGCAGATGCACTAGTGCTCAAGAATGAAAATGTCCTAACTCACCTTAACGAATATGAAAACTACAGGAAAACTTGAGGATAAAAAACAAAGCAATGGATCTCAAAAAACCTATAACCAAAAACTGAAAAATCTGAGAAGCCGAATCGATTGCTATGCTAATAAAATTTCCAACTCAAAAAACAAATCTAAAACAATCTGGGAAACAATAAAAACTGGTCCGATCATAAAAACAAAACTGCTCACCTGAACAAAAACTAACCGTTTGGATGGAAAGCTTATTGAAGAGTGAATCTATAGTCGCTGAACAATATCAATAACTACTTTGGCCGAACATGGCAATAAACTCAATTAACCTTAAAAAACTTCATAGAAAACCAGTCGAACCACTGAACACATAGGCACTCAAATTAATTAACTCAGTTCATTGAGACCCACAACTCAAGAGGAATTAAGATTAATTATTAAAAACTTTAAATCAAAAAAAATCAGCCGATATTGATGACATATTCACAAAAATACTAAAGCACTGTGCCGAAGAACTTTTATCCCCTTATGATATCTTCAATAAATCTTTCAATGAGGACACTTTCTCTCAGCACTGAAAAAATCAAAAAATCTATCCTAAATTTAAACTGGCAGTAAATCAGAATTAAGTAATTATAGACCCAATTTCATTACTACCAACTGTCTCAAAACTTTGTGAGAAAATTGTTCTCGTCAGGCTATTAGAACATTGCAGGTTTAACAACCTGTTTAAACAGCTCTCAGCATGGCAAGTCAACAACTACAGCAATGATTAGCTTGATAGAATCAGTGATGACAGCATAGAAAAAGGCATTCTGACTACAGCTATCTTCTTGGATTTTGAGCAAGGCTTTCGACTGCCTGGGTCATGACCTCATTTCAGAAGAAACTAAAAAGCACTTGGTGTATCGGAAAACAGCTCTGAAATGGTTCAAAAGCTACCTCAAAGACAGAAGTCAAATAGTCGAATAA
>NW_025786860.1:0-12117 GCF_021130785.1 Homalodisca vitripennis
CAACACTTACATGAGTAAACGAAAAAAACAGAAGTCACATTATTATAAACATTTGACAGATAAAAACTAACATTAAAAAATTTCTATTTGGTATATTTCTGACTAGATCATTAATACTGTTGATAAAATAATTGTTGAAACCTGTAGCAGTTAAATTAATACTATTTTTGGTATCGGCTTTAGCCTTACTAATTGACAGAGAGGGTTTTCTTTGACAATGTTCCAAAGTTGTTTAGGTTTTTTTGGAAGAGTTAGCCACCAATGAATTATTATAACTGAGTTTGCTAATCTGATCTCCTTGCGGTAAATGTTTTTCAACCTTTATATGCATCCCCGGAAATATTGAGAATTTTTATCCTTACTTAAATAATAGTAATGTAGACAGGATTCCTTAAGAGCTATTAAATCAGGGGAGTACCATTTTTAATATTAGAATTTACACTAGATCTTTTTTGACATTTTAATTTGGGAAAAATTAAGTTAACTACCACATAAATAAATTAAAAAACAACAAAAACTTATCACTAGCAGCTGAAAGCTTAAACAGGTAACCATTCATGGTATTCAAATTTCTCATAAAGGAAAGAGTTTCTTTATCTTGAACCCAACCTAGTAAGAGACTTTTGTCCAAAACCCTCCTCCGAAACTGTAGACAGCTCCATGGAAGTTAAACACCGCAAAATGATCAGACTCCACTGTAGGAACTACCTTTACCGTCCACCCAAATCAGGATGAACACTAGGGGAAAATTTTTTGTCTATGCAGGTCCCCCTGTTGATTTTCCCCCAGGACGGTAATTGAATTATTCAACATGATATTAAACCCCGAAAACCTCCAACTAAGTTACTAAACGCCACAGTTTTCCCTTTGTCCTTAGTCGAGAAAGTCAATTTTAAAAATCAGCACAGATGATCACTTCATGATTCACAGGGGAAAAGCAGTTTGCAATAATCAAAAATAAAAATTTAAAAACCTGTCAATATCCGGGGTTTGTTGGGGGGAAAAAAAACTCTGTAAAAAACAAACAACAAGAGCATTTAAAGTGCCACAAAAACGGGCCGTTTATTTAAAAGAGAAATTTTCAAACGGGCCAACTTTTTAATTGGCTATGCTAAATGAAAGTTCACTAAAACATGCTTTTGAACTAATTCCCAAATTTCCCAAAGCTCTAAATGTTTAAAAGTTTTTAAAATATATTGTTCAGTTTATAAAGAAGCAAACAGTAAATAGGGGCGGGTTTTTTAAACCCATATTTAACTGTACATGTTTACAAATATTAATTACTCTTTTTTTTTTATATTAATAAAAAAATAAGGTTACTATCCAATTTTTAAATTATACAATTAAACCTTTTTAATAAAGTTATTTTTTGACAGAATTTATCTGATCTGTGATATATATTTTCATGATCGGGAAAAGGGGCAAAATCAACAAATAGATAAAAAAATTTTTACTAATAACAAAGTAAATTGCAAGGGCCCAATAAACACTTTTTGACATTTTTTTCTTAAAAATTGGGCCCAACAAGCAAACTCAAAAATTGGCATCGGAATATAATTCTCTAGAACTAGCAGTGGTCATATACGGGGAACCCCCTAACTAAATTGTGTGAAAAAGGTAACGGGTAACTACTAGCAGTGCAGATATGAAAAAATAAAATATTTCAAAACTTTTACTATACTTTTAAAGACTTATAAAATCTATCTTAGTTGCCTTTTGACAGAATAAAGCTCTCAGAGCTGTATATGTAAAACATATTTTCTTGATAGGAAAAAAAGAAAAAATAAACATGGTTTAAAAAAATACTAAGACTGGATTAAAATTGTAATGGCCTGAATACACACAATTTACCCTTTTTTCCTTGTTTCGTAGTAAGATGGAAAACTTAACATTGGCGTAAAAAATATAAATCACCCCCGAACCAGAAGTGCCATACGGGTTCAAAACCATAAAATTGTTGCAAAACTGCGGCTACTTATTGGTCCTTCATATAAAATGAGTTGAAAAAATATATAAGCCCGTGAAAAAAGGTTGTCTGACAGTAAAAAAAGGATCTTTTTTACCATAATTTGCCACTGGGTTGATGTTTTTCCCCTCACTAAGGCCCCTAAAACAGGATTACCATCTGTAACTTTGGATCTTCTCAAACCTTCTTTAAAGCCCTTTTAAATCATTGATTTTAAAATGTAGAAAAGGAACGAAAAATTCCTCCCCAAAAAACCATAAAATCAAATTACCCATAGGTTTCAGTGGTTTTTAACATGAGTTTTGAAAAAAAAATTTTTATTGCACAAGGGTTGCTCACAAAAACTTGCTATTATAGATCTGTAGGTGACCACTCTTTAAGAACAAAATCAATAACTAATGGTACTGTTCTGACTAAGATAGATTTTTGTAGTGTCTAGTGATAACCCAATAAGTTCAAAAGATTTCAGAAAAACCTGTTGACTCACTAAATTTGGGGTAATTCCAGACTAAATTTTCTCTTTTTCTTATGGAACAATCCTCAATCTTGTATATGTTTAAGGTAATTAAATTTTTCTATAGCTTTTAATCTGATTCATAGATATTTCTAGGGAAAGGGTAGCCACTCCACAAGAAATTAAATATGTTTTTTTTAAGTCATTCATCACAACCTAGTTGAACACAGTTGCTTCAAATAAACTATTAAATTTGATTGACAAAAAAAAACATGTAAAAGATTGAAAAAACTATTTTTTTTAATTTTTTCTATTTAAAACCCTTTCTTGAAGGACTCGTCCACATTTTTTCCCCCCACTGTAAATTTTTTAATAGATAATTATAATATAGAGATTTTAGAACAGCTTCTTCCCTTACCACCGCCCTTGGGAAATTTTAAGATGATAGATAGGTTTGAAAACCCCCCTAATTTTAAAATTTTTGAAAAAAGATTTGCCTTATCTTAAAAACCAAAATATAATATTGAAAAATTTCAATATGCAAATTTTCAAAGTAACCTACGATTGAAGTCCTTGACCAAAAGCCCCTGTCGATTGAGAATGGAAGCGAAATTTTCCCAAAGGCATCAAAATCTTTTCCAAAACGATTCCCCAATTCTTCCAGTTGGAGTTGTGTCAAAGAACTCATAGGACCTGCAGAATATTGGAAAAGCATTTTAATCATGAAGGTGCTTAAAATTTCCAAGGAAATTTTTCCAAATGCCAAAGTGACCCGCACTTGCCACTGCCGAAACCACTGTCAACACAAAAAAAAACCCAAAAATTTTAAAAAAACCCCAAAAACACAAGTACACAATATAAAAAGGAAAAATCAACTACCTGGAAAACTTCGATTGATTGCAATTTTCAAAAAAATAAACAAAATGATAAGAAGGGGCCCCCAATGTAAAAGATCCCCACTCTTTGGGTGACACCAAAATTTTTTGGGCACCATCCCGAATTTTTTACCTAAAATTATTTATATTTAGTTAAATTCTAAATTTAAACTATTGATATTTTAATATTCTATAAAAAGATACCTCACTTTTAAAAATGCTTAGTATTGCAAACACTATTTTGATACAAAACTCCTAAAAAATTTTGTTTGGTCTAAAAACATGGGTCTTTTAAAAATTTTTTTTTCACATCCCAAAATTTGAGTGTTAAAAATTGTTAATATTAGGCCCTTTTAAAAGTTGTTAATCCGGGAAAAAAATGAAATAAAGAAAAAAACCTAAAGAATCAAAAAATTTTAAAGATATTTGTAATAAACCAACATGGAGTTACAATATGTTTAAAAAAGAAGTTCATCTAGAATGAACCAAAAATGAAAAGGCCCACCCGGCCCCCCTTTTTTTTCCCCGCCATCTTGTTTCTACTGTGATGTTTTCCATTTAATATTAGCCTCGGGTCAGTCGTAGGGGGTTTGGGGTCTGTGAATGCGGGAAAAAAAGGGACCTGTACCCTTTGCAGTTTCAGTTTTAAAAATTTAGTGTTGTGTTTGTTTTTATTAAGTCCATTTTTTGGGAGTTGGGAGAATTTTGACACACAACAAGTGGTTGTGATTTCGACTTATGCGTGTCACAACGCTCGGGTTACATTTGTTTATTTGAACCTAGATTTTTAATTATGTGTTGGGTTTTAGATTGTAATTATGTTTTTTTAAATTCACCTGAAGAAGAATCAGATTGCAGGTTTTGAAATGCAGTACTACTGATTTTTTTATTTTTTCTTGGCGGGAAACAAGGAAAAATCAAATATGGAAAAAAATTTCTACTAAGACGAAGTACATTGCAAGGGCCAATAAAAGTTTCCCCACAGTTTTTCCCTTGATCGGGCAATAAGGAAAAACCCCCAACATTAAATAAAAGGAAATAAAATTCCCCCTTCGAACCAGAAATGCTCTACATGTGAAAAGCCTACAAAATTGGTGCAAAGCTGCAGAAACGGGTTCGGGGTTTAATAAAAAGTGTAAATGCAATGGCTCTCATTGTTTTTTTTTGGCAACTTAACTAGGCCCGAGATAATATTTTGGAACAACATTATACAGCATGGGGATTGAATACTATAATCAATATATTTTCATCAAATAAGATTTCTTAGTACGTCAAAGGGTTTGGGAAAACATTATAACAATGTTAAAACCATTACATTAGCCTCATAGAATAGGCAAATTTTTTATCTTTAACTTTATAAGTTTTTCCCACTTCATCAACCCGTTTTAATTACACATAGAAAAATTCCCCATAAATTTTTTTACATTGCTGTTGAGTTTTGGGTTTGTCACATGAGCGTCTCATAAATAAAGGTGAATCACTCACTATAAACCCGTAACAGGTTTGCTGCTTTGTATTTATACACGTATGTAAGTAATTTTTCTGTATCCCAAAAAGTTCTTATGAAAAGTGAACAAGATTTTCAATAAAAGGGCCTCATTCCTTTTGCTCATTTACAAAGAAAACCAATAATAAAAAGATTATCCTTTTCTGTAATATTTCAAAAAACAACAAACATTGTTAATAAATATGTAAAATTCATCAATGTGGAAATTTTTTAAAAAAATTACAAATTTTTGTGAATTTTTCAGGGAATTTACTGAGTACGAAATTTAAAATTTCTCATCCAAGGAAATTGGAAACAACCCAAAGAAACCACTCTGGCCCCCCAAAACCCCAGCACAAATGTAGATCTCCAGGGGAAAAGTTGCGCTTTTTTAAGTCCTGAACTCCGCCACAACAGCTGTTTTAGTCCTTAGTCCCCCAACGACAACCAGATGTTTAGCTAAAAACTTTCCAGGGCTTGGACAAAATTTTTTAAACCCAATGTCAAAAGAGAAATAATTAAAGCCCGCAACTTTAAAGTAGGACCATACACACTCCACTTTGACCTAAAACCAAAAAATTTTTAAATAATTAAAAAGTCCACAATAAAAAAACCAACCAGACATTAAAAAAAAGTCTTGTTTTAAAAAAAAAAACAAATTTTAAAAAGATTGGTAGATTTTTTTGTACAGTTGCCTTTTTTTAAAAATAAATCAATTTATTAAATTTTTTTAAATAAGTTAAAATTTTTTTCAAAGTTTTTGTTATCATGAAACCCCTTTTTTTGGCTGGCCTATTAATTTATTGTATTTTTTGTAACATTTGGAAGTTCCCCGTCATAAAATCTTAGAAGAAAAACCAAACAGATATAAGCACATTAATTGGTTTCTTAGCAATATCAAATCATGATCTGATAAACAAGTTGGATTAATATTTAAAAAACCCTTTAATTGAATTGTCAATTTGAAATAACCCAAGAAAAAAAAAGTTTACCCGATTAATATCAGCAGCCATACTGAGGGTGGCAACAAGTTTACTCGTTTGCAGGCACAGTTTGGGGACACTACTCAGTCTCAAAATCGAGTGTATACGTGGGCCAGAGAATTTAGGGATGGCCGAGAACGTGTTGAAAACGAAAAGTCACGGTCGACGCCCAAGGTCTAGTCTTACAGATGACAACATTAGTGCGGTTCGACGGCTTATTGAAGGTGATCGCCGGTTAACTGTTCAAGAAATCTCGTCGGAAATTGGTATCAGCTACGGAGTGTTCAGTCTGCAATCACAGACCACCTTGGTTTCAGAAAAATTAGTGCTCGCTGGGTTCCGAGGTTGTTGACCGGAAATAAAAAAACAGGTCAGGTCGGAGATTGCTGGGAGACTTCTGCAACGATTTCAAGAAGAAGGTGAAGATTTTTTGAGGCGTATCGTCACATGTGATGAGACGTGGGTCCACCATTACACTCCCGAATCGAAAATGGCAAGTAAGGAGTGGCGAAGGAAGGATGAAGGCTGCCCAGTGAAAGCCAAAACTCGTCTCCTCAGCCGGAAAAGTTCTTGCGACAATTTTTGTTGACTCAAGGGGAGTTATACTCATTGATTTTGAAGGAAACAGGATTTTTCCGGACATATTTTCCATCGTTCAGTGAAACAAGAAAAACAGTAACAACACTACGTTTCGACGATCTGCAATCTGATTCTCTTCTTTCAGGGTAAAGAACCTAAACCTAACCTACATACATAATTACAAACTAACAGTTAAAATAAACAATTCTTACTAAAGCGTTGTGGCACGCCTAAGTCAGGAATCCACAACCTACAAGTATTTGTCAACTTCACTAACACAAAGACCTGCACTTAATACAAAAACTATACAAAAACACTAATCATTAAAAGTAAACTAACGGAATACAGGTCCAACAATGCGTCCTTTCACTCGTCTACTGACCACCTACGACTGACCAGAGGTACTAGCCACTGGCAATCGTGACGGCTTGGCTAAAACAAGATGGCGGACATCATACAAGGGAAGGGGAACAGTAATGGGCCCTTTCGTTAATTATTTGATCAAGCGAGATGAACTTCTTAAAACCATATTGTAGACTCCCGCATTTTGGGTTTATTTACAAATAACCCGATCCGTATTTGATACTTTTTTTTTTTTTTTTGGTTTTTCTCTTTAGTTCATTTTTTAGAATTGGCAACCAAGGAGGCGGCCCTAATCTCGACCTGATGGTTGACTGATTGGTTGGAACTGCCAAATTAATGTATGTTGGCCTCAAATAATTTTCCTTTGAAGAAATGTTTGTTCCCGATGTATTATGTGGGCTTCATCCCCAATTCAAATGATGGTCTTCGGACCAACAATGGTGTGGCAATTTTTTGACTTTTTTCTGTGAAACCCTATCTCGTGTTTTCTTTTGTGTTGCTTTTATCCTTACGTTTAGGTGTCCTTTATGTCTCGCCTATGTATTCCCTATTGCAGCTACATTTTATACTGTAAAACACAGTTTTTTTGGAATCCTGGTGTGCCATTTTTTGGTTTTGTATTTTACGAGACTTTGTCTAAGAGTGTTGTTGTGTTTTAAACGCGGTTCTAATGTTGTACTTTCTACCTTACTCTTCTAATTTTCTTATCCGATAATCCCGGCACATAAGGGATTGACATAAACGCAAATTTTTCACAAATCTGTTTTACACTGACTCAGGAAAGATTCTTCTGGTTCGTTTGCACTTATTAAATTACTAATTGAGGGTATCCATTGCTGTCTGATATCCCGATCAATTTTCCTTAAATTCCTTCCTTTTAGGTCCTTCTTTTACTGAGCACAAGCTCTTTGCTCTATCAAACAACGAGTAGGCTAACTCCTTCTTTGACCAAATTTTTGATGGTTGGATTGATAATTTAAATAATTTTCCTGTGTGTGTCTACGTTTCGAAAAACATTTGTCCTAAGGACATCCCTATCTCTTAAATACACACACATCCAAAAAGGGAAGCTTTTTTTGGACACTTCCACTTCCATTGTGGAGCGGATGGAAGGAGAAATACTATTAATTGTGATTCAAAAAATTATTTTAATTCAATGTCTCCATGAGAAAAAATAACTAAATGTATCATCCACATACCTCCACCAAATCTTCCGGTTTGAACTGAGCTGAAAGCCAAAGCTTTTCGCTCGAAATCCGCATAAAGATATAGGCGAAAATAGGAGACGAGTGGAGAACCCGCATTGCCATCCCCTCATCTTGACGGTAAATTTTACCCTCTAACTCAAAATAATTGCATTGCTTGCATAGTTCTAACAGTTCCATAATTACTGGCACGGAGAAGTTTAGTTCCATCCTTTAATGTTTGGTCTTCTTTGAAGACGTGGATTTAATAATTCCGAGAGTTTCTGGAACGGTACATTTGTAAAATATACTTATCGACAATCAAAACTTACCAGTTTTGTCAGTTTCAGTCAAACTTTAGGGATTTTGGACTTCTCTAACGAAAATCCCTGGAAATTTTGATGAAAGAGTCAGTTTTTCCTACCAATGGCGTTAAGAAGTCCAAGAGGACTTTAGAACATTCCCTGCAAGTGGTTGGAAATCACGAGAACCTAATGATGGGCCGAAGAGGGATGGTAGGTTTGTGATTTTTGGGAATGCCATACATATGGGGGATTTTTGGAGTGGTGAGGAAGTTAATTTAGATCTAAATTTATCTGAAAAAAAATTCTTTAATGTTTTCTTAAGGTGTATTTGCTACTTTGCGTTCAAATTCTCATTCGGGTCTTTTATTTAAAAACTGTAAATATTTGCCAGTATTTAAAGTTTTCCGCAATCGTTACTTTATACGCTACTGAGTTCAAGTTACCTCAGTAGCGTTTGCCTTTGTCGGCAGGTAAGATTTTGACCCGTGTCGTCTTTCCCAAGGATCGACCTGGCCTTTTTCCATCTCTATTGTCATATTGGGTTTTGTGGTAGGAATTTTTCTGAGTAAAAGACAGGCCTCAAAAAAAACAACGAAAAACGCGGTCACCCCTGTTCCTCAGGTAAACTGTGAAAACAGCCGACTCGAATCCAGTTAACGAAATCCAGTGCCTTTACCGATTTTTGTGCCACAAGAAAAGTTTAAAACCCTTGGGATAAGACTGATTAATTCCGCTTCATTCAGGATTTTTTGAAGTAGTGGTTGTATTTACATTTTTATATTATTTGCATCCGTATTCAACTTGCCCTCCGTTAGGCAAATCACAATTTTTAAGGCCTAATTTTTTTTCCAGTTTTTGGAGATTTTCTTTTTCTTATCTGTTTCAGAAACTTTTATTACATCTATATTGTGGATGCTTTTCGAGAATTGTTGTTGAATTTACTGTACCGATCAGGTGTTTTTTAATTCAGTTTTTATACATCAAATACTATTTTTGGAGGAGGTATCTTTCAGCGATGTATGATATGCAATTCTTTCTTTAAGTAAAGATTTAGAAGCAGAAGACAAAATTTTACTGGCTTTCCTACTATGAAAAGGAGTTTTTAAGAGTTAACCCTATAGGCATAAGGTCTTCAACCTTACATTTATGCAAGAAAGTTAAATGATTAATGTGTTTAGTTAATTTAAGATGCAAGCTCTCAAGGTCTTTGATTTGTTTACTGGTTCCGGGTCCGTACCGAGAATCAATTCTTTGTTTCTTGTTAGAAGAGTAGGTAGAAAGTACAACATTAGAACCGCGTTTAAAACACATAACACTCTTAGACAAAGTTTTCGTAAAAACAAAACCAAAAAATGGCACCCCAGGATTCCAAAAACTGTGTTTACAGTATAAAATGTAGCTGCAATAGGGAATACATAGGCGAGACAAAAAGACCACTAAACGTAAGGATAAAAGAACACAAAGAAAACACGAGAAAGGGTTTCACAGAAAAGTCAAAATTGCACACCCTTGTTGGTCCGAGACCATCATATGAATTGGGATGAAGCCCACATAATACATCGGGAACCACATTTCTTCAAAAGGAAATTAATTGAGGCAACATTTCATTAAATTGGCAGACCAACCAATCAGTCAAACATCAGTCGAGATTAGGCCGCTTTGGTTGCCAATTCTAAAAAATGAACTAAAAAAGAAAACCAAAAGTATCAAACGGATCGGATATTTGTAATAAACCAATGCGGAGTCACAATATGGTTTTAAGAAGTTCATCGCATGAACAATAATACGAAAGGGCCCATTCCTGTTCCCCTTCCCCTTTTATTTCCGCCATCTTGTTTTAGCCAGCCGTCCGATTGCCATTGACTAGTCCCTCTGGTCAGTCGTAGGGGGTTAGTAGACGAGTGAAGACGTATTGTGACCTGTATTCCGGTAGTTTAGTTTTAATGATTAGTGTTTTGTATGTTTTGTATTAAGTGCATGTCTTTTTGTGTTAGTGAAGTTGACAACAACATGTAGGTTGTGATTCCTGGGCTTAGGCGTGTCACAACGCTTTAGTAAGATTTGTTATTTTAACCTAGTTTATAATTATGTATTAGGTTAGTTCTTTACCTGAAGAAGAGATCAGATAGCAGATCTCGAAACGTAGTGTTACTGTTTTTTCTTGTTTCAATGAACGATGGCAAATGTCCGGAAAAATCCTGTTTCCTTCACAATCCTTCCATCGACAAAAATAACCTTTAATCATTGATTTTCTTCACGATCAACGAACAGTGAATGCGGCTTACTACTGCCCAGGTGCTAAAGTCAGCAAAAACCAGTTCCCGGGAAAACAAAAGACAAGGTATGCCCATTAGAGATTTCATCCTTCTCCATGACAACGCAAGGCCCTCACCCCGCATTGTTGACAAGGGAAAAATTTTGAAGAAATGGGCTGGGAAAACTCTCGAAACCCTCCTTTACAGTCCAGACCTTTGTCCCCTTGTGACTATTTTTTCTTTGCGCCCCTGAAAGAACCCACTTGGAGAAAAACGATTTGAAAACAATGAAGACGTTGAATAGCACGTGTGGATTGGTTAACAACTCGCCCTCAATCTTTTTATGAACAGGGATATTCAGCTTCCAAATCGGTGGCAGAAATGGTGTAGATAATGCAGGAGACTACATTGAAAAATTTTGAAGGTATAGTTTCTTTATAATTTTATTCAATAAATATAATTTTGAAAATTACCGGTTTATTTTTGATTTCCCCTCGTAATACATGATTTTCTTAGTTCAGTAAGGCAATTTAATTAAGTTTTTATGTTTTAAATAAACCCAAATTTAAAAAGTTCAAATCATAACAAAAAAAGATACTGCTGTGATTGTCAACGTAAAGTCCCGGTGTTTTGGGTGATCAAGCTAGCTTTGGTACTGCAGTAAGTTATGCTAACTGTAATTATAACACGTTATACTCACACTGCCTGTCTCTGTTTTCTCAGTCTGGGTCAGCTTGTCTAAGTTAAAGCGACTCTGGTCACAGCCTGTGTCTTTTAGGTATTGAACTGTTACACATACACAGTGGTCAGTTTGTTAAAGAGCAGAGTGTACTGAAACTCCCTTAGGTTTTGTCCCATTAGAAAAAACAATAAATCTTAAACTATTTTAATTTGTTTGTTTTGGTTGCAAAGTTTGCAAGATTTCTCATTTATACGTGGGTTGTTTTGTAAGTCCTTAGAAAAAGATAGAAAATCTAGTTTTCAGCAAAAGTTTTTTTTTTCTTTTTAAGATAATTTTTTTTCAGCTCTATACATTTTTTTTAAATTTTTGTAAGCCATCCAAAAAAATATGATTTCAGAGGAAGTCTTCAAAATAAGCATTTGTTTGTTTAATAACCTCCTTTTCTGAAGTGAAGCATCATCACCAAGCCATTTTTTCAAATTCGGAAATAGGAAAAAAGTCACTACGGGCCAAATGTGGTGAATATGATGGATGTTCCAATGTTTCGAACTTTAATTCAGCCATTTTGGCTGTTGATCACATAATTGTTCTCAGTTAGCAAAAGTAGCAACCCATCTCGCAGAAATTTGTATTAATAACAATTTGTTATGCAAAAAATTTAAGCAACTACACCTTGTGATATCCCTGTAGATCAACTTTTTTTACGTACTTTAATTCATTGATCATTCAAAATCATTTCCTGGATTTTTTAAATAATTTAAGAATTAGACACTTCCCTTGGTCGTCCCGATCGATGTTCATCATTTGTAGATGAACAACCAGGTTTAAAATTTGTTTTCCCAATTGTAAATTGTTGTAAACACAGGAGCAGATGTACCATGAACTGCACCAACTCATTTTAGTTCTTTTGGCGTATGTTCCTTTCAAATAAAAAATGTGTTATCCCACATAAACTACTTTTCTCCATTTTTTAAAACAAAGAAAA
>NW_025786861.1:0-15838 GCF_021130785.1 Homalodisca vitripennis
AGTAACTAAGTAAACATAAATAATTTTGAACCGTTTCTAATGTAAACAAAACCATTTTTTGACAGTTATACTACGTGTCCACAAATGTCAAATTTTTTATAAACGTGATTTGGATATCTTTTTTACAATTTCCAAGAACAGTGTTATTTTCCAATCAGTAAAAAGTTTAAAAAAAAATAGGCAAGTATTTTTTGTTTTCTCATGTAAATAGTTCCTTCTTGAAGAATGTTTTTCTCAACATTTTTTTTTACAGAATTCCTTTGAGGCAGTTTTTTGAACGAATGTTTATTTGGAAAAAAATTGATGCCGTCACATTCAATTACTCTTGAAAGTAGGATCACCGATAATCGATGTTGAAGAAAACTTACGACCACCAAAATTGTGCAACGGCCACTCGACTAACCGTCACAAAATTTACATACCAAATATCATTGAAGACAACGATTTTGTCGGGAACATCTGCCGGGGAAGATGTCTTCATAATCCCCTCGCATCCCCTTAATTCCATCCGACGTGCACCATTTGAATTTAAGAGACTTCTCAGTGTCCCCCCCCCGTTCGAACTTGCGTTCGCAATATGACGATTAATAATGCACAAGGACAAATCTACTTTAACGTGCCGCGAGGAATCCATCTGGAACCCTCATGTTTTCTCGCACGGTCAATTATACGTCGCCTTGCTTCAAAGATGGCGGAAACCCGGAAGAACCCTTTATATTTATGGCTCCAAATAATAAAAAATAAAAATTTTATACAACTAATAACGTTTGTTCTACCAAAAACGCATATTAAAATAAACAAAACCACTTTTAATTATAGATTTTTATGATATGCTACGTACGATTGTATTAGTAGAGCCAATAAAATTAAATTGGAAAAACGTATAATAAAATTAGTATTTTCTTTTTTTCGATGCTATGATTGATGTAGCCCTCCTCTACTGCCACGACGAGCGGAGGCCGGGGTTTCGGGTTTAGTGCTAGGTTTAGCAATATATAAGGCTGTTAGCATGCATACTAATAAAAATTTGAAAATCTTTATTTTGAGTTGTATGAAAGTGCATTTTTTTTCCATTTTCACGTTAAAACGTGACCAATGCTTACACAAAAACTTTTTCTCTGACTCCTCATATGACATTGAAAAGTTTTGGATCATAAAGATTATAATATGCATATTTCGTTTGGAAATTTTTACTTAAATTGGTTTTTCACTTGGAAAATCGGATATACAGGTGCTATTTCAATTGTTACCATCCCTGTTATCACTGCACTGAGCCAATAAAACATTTCACATTGGGTTCATTCAGTTACATGAAGCGTGACCGGTGAATGCTTACCAGCCTTAGCCACACAACACGTTAAGCAGTTTTTTTTTTTTGGTACAGGGTTCCCAAAATTGGATCTCTCCAAGAATTTCAAAGCGTATTTTAGGGGTCATTAATAAAGAATTTTATGGGATTTTAATGGTTTTGTTGGATGAAAGTTGTAAATTGAAGAAATAGAAAGTGCAGATTTTTTTAAAGAATTCGACAGAGATGTTTTTAAAACTGGAAACAAATTCGCACTCCCACCTTTGGAATTTTTTGAAACAGCAATGATGGATGACTGTCGTGCGAGTAGGTAGGAGGCTATCACCATCGGCTTGTACTTTAAAAAAGTCATCTGCACCGAATATTGGTTTGATTATTAAGGAAGGGACATTTTGCAAAGATCGGTGGGGTTGAGGTTGTAGGAAAAAATGTAGCTTTCCTGACCTTCATTCCAAATTAATATTCAATGACGAAAGAAGAACCTATGTTTTTCAACCTGCAATATTCCCCAGACTTCTTGATATAAACTATTTGTTTTTTGGGAAACCGCACGATTGTGTTTGTTGTGATGTTTTTAATACAGATTATTACAAATGGTTGTTTTTAATTCTCTTAGTTATAGACCGTCAAATAAAGAAAGAAATTGTTTTGGTCCCCTAAAGATTAGGGTTTCCAGTTTATCATATACAAAATAGCAATACTGTTGAATTAGAAAGTAACACTGGTACAGGGAAGAATTTTTGTAATTAAAAAAGCTCCGGATTTTAGACTTGTATGCTCAATCTCATTAATTTAATGTTGGATGATGTATTAAAATTCGTAACAGGTGTAAGACTTGCAATGGATCCGGGGGTTGTAGCGAATATATTAAAAAGACGGGAATATAAAATAACCAATTAATTAGTTAATCAGTGTAATGTACACTTTTGATTAGACTATGTATGTATGTTCTGGATAACCATGTGTGTTATGGGTCCTATCTGGAGTGCCGGACAGAAAGGAACAGAAGGTTACTAATAAAGGCCGCGTGCTGCACATATTGTGATAGGGCACATCTGGTACTGGGTATCACGGCGTTGTGCTACATAACATCGCGGCGAGGCCTGGGCCTGAACCCATCTCGCACCACATCTGCACCGTACCGTCACTAAATAAGGCATCTACGTCAGCTACCCAAGGTCTCTGGCAGTTCAATGTTCTTTATCTTGTTATACAGAAGGCTAGTAAACTGAACGTTCGCGTTGTTTCTTTTTAAGATGTACTTGTTTGCTCTGAAAATGTTCTTACTATCGGACCTCTTGACATATGGATCCATTGCCCAAAATAGTTAGAATTGAGTATGCGTGGCTCTTATATTCTCTAAAAGATACATTTTTTATATTATAAATTTAAGATTTATTTGTTTTTTCCCTCGTCACTGAATCAGTTTTAAACATAAACCATGGTTAATTATTGAGCGATAACAATTTTCGGAAGTTAAATATAGTCCATTTTCATTTGGGGGGTATTAAATACTATTCTTAGAGGTAAGAATAAAGGGACATATCTTGGGACTTATGAGTTGCTATCCTCTGTTTGACTTGTTAATTTGGCGGCAGTACTGCAACGTTTAACTGTAACTATAAGTTTTATAAAATGTCTGTTTGTGAGATCTGTTTTATTCCATCGTGACCTAGGAAAAATATCTATAACGTTAGAGTTAGAAGAAAAATTTCAGTTCAAGTGTCAAGTTTTAATAAGAGACTAAACGATGCCGGTGTGAGTCCGAAACTCCAAGGTGGCTATCATATGGTCTTAAATACAACGAACAAGAAAACTATCAGCGTGCTTGGGAGGAGAAGAAACTGCTGGAATGTTTTAAAATGGTTATCAAATCAAGTGGTCATATTTATTACATAGGTATTATAATAAATAATACCGCAAACCTCCTATAGCTATTTATGCTCAAGGGACAGTTTTGTGTTGGACATACTTGACATAACAAATACAAAATATACATGACTGCTGAACCATACATCATGACTATTCCCTTCCCCTGGTTCGTCGATTCAAGAGCGGCATCTCGTTCCAATTCAAGATCATAGACAAACAACATTGTATCGATAATGTAGTTGCTCTATCACACCATTCTTCTAATACCAGACTTCGCGTAAATAAGTTTTTCTAAAACAACATATCTGGAGTGGTAAAGTTGTTTTATTATTTGCTTACGAAACTGAAACTTTTAAACTTTTATTATATTTTACTGAAATATAACACCAACAAATCTCAACCCCTGACGTAAAGAACGTAGATATACAAGAGTAAATATGTATAATTGTGTTTTAAACTGTGATGTGCTGCGGTTACCGTGACAGTAACTCGGACTCTGTACATTGCCCGGAAGAGCGATGTGGATGTGGGTAGGAGGCGGACAATGTCGTGTGTGTGCTGTGGGAATGTCGCACACCCCGGGGGTCTTACTATAAACGGCCGGCCACTGCACGCCGCGGCCGCCACTTCTCCGGCTTACTTCTGCCCCATCTGTCTTGACAGTAACTCGGACTCTGTACATTGCCCGGAAGAGCGATGTGGATGTGGGTAGGAGGCTGACAGTCAATGTCGTGTGTGTGCTGTGGGAATGTTGCACACCCCGGGGGTCTTCCTATAACGGCCGGCCACTGCACACCGTGGCCGCCATTTTCTCCGGCTTACTTCTGCCCCATAACTGTCTTGACAGTACCCTCAGACTCTGTACATTGCCCGAAAGAGCGATGAAATGAAATGAAATGAAAAATGTCTTTATTAGAGGCGAAGTTAGGACTATAAAGTCCTCTCTACCACTTAACCTCGTAAAAAATTAAACTAACATACATATACATGTATAACTAAAAATAAATCTATTTATTTACCTTATACATTAAAAGAATCTTAGCTTTAAAATAATAAAAAACAACATCTATAATTAATGTAACTTTATAAATATTTACAAAACTATAATAAGACATACACGCATGCATTCATTCAACTTGCATTCAGTTGCCTTAAGTAACACATTCCAAAGCCGCCAACCGCTATACCCCCTGAGCCCCCAGCATCAAGGCCCTGACCTCCGCCCCAAAGCGAGCGCGCTTATCAATGGCTCTGATGTTTATAGGTAAGGCATTCCACAATCGGCAGGCAGAAACTGTAAACGACTTACTAAAGGTAGTTGTTCGATGAATTGGTATAGATAATAAGGATGTACCCCTCCTTGTACTTCGTTCACTTATTTCAGACATAAATTGAAAGTTGTTTGAAAGATAACTGGGACAATTTGTATTTAAAAGAGCGTGCAACAGAATGAGTGAGTGATAGTCTCGAAGATCTTGTAATTTTAATATAGATAATTGTTTGAAGAAGGGCGTTACGTGATCATCACGTCTGAGATTAAAAATGAACCTAATGCAAAAGTTCTGAGCACGCTGGAGTTTATTTGAAAGCTCCACAGTCATGGTCATTAATGACTATGTCACAGTAGTTGAAGTGAGGCAGTACAAGAGTCTTTATCAGCATTATTTTAACCTGGTGTGGTAGATATGAAGCCAGCCGCTTGAGGCTGTGAACACCGGCAAAGACCCTATTACATATCAAAGAAGCCTGTTCAGTCCATCTTAAGTGTTTGTCAATAATAAGTCCTAGATTCTTTACTTTCTCAGAGTATTCTAGATCTTGGTCATTTAGTTTTAATTTGGGAGCCGTAGTAAAGTCAATTTTACGAACAAGCTTTGAATGACCTATCATAATACACTGAGTTTTGTCTACGTTTTAATTTTAGTCCATGTTTCCAAGTCCAGTGAGTAACAGCGTCAATATCGGAATTCATGAGAGTCACACAAGTTTGTATGTCCCTTATAGAAAAGTGGCGGTATATTTGTAAGTCATCTGCATATAAGTGAAAATTGGAATGAGTAATTTGAGTAGTAATGTCATTGATGTACAGTGAAAATAAAAGTGGCCCCAGGACTGAACCCTGCGGAACTCCACGAGTGACTGGTCTCCATCTCGACTGCTTCTCACCCGACCTGACACACTGGCGTCGTCCCGAAAAGATAAGACTCAACCCACTTGACACTACCATCAGAGAAACCATCCTTCCTAAGTTTGATGAGGAGAAGGGGATAATAGACACAGTCAAAAGCCTTTGAAAAGTCGAAAAGGGTTAAAAATGGTTACCTGACTCTTATCAATTCCAAGGCGTATATCATCAACTATTTTTAGAAGTGCAGTAGTAGTGCTGTGGTTGGAGCGAAAACCAGATTGAAAATTTGATAAAATGTTATTACTTTCAAGGTATATTGAAAATTGCTGATGAACAATCCGCTCCAAACACTTTGATAAAGCAGGGAGTATACTTATTGGCCTGAATTGTGAAGGATTTTGTGGAGAGGAACATTTCTGAAGTGGGCGAACTAAAGCAGACTTCCATGTCAATGGGAACATTGAAGTAGCCAGAGATTTATTGAAAATAGCAGTGATAGTTGGAAGAGTAACTGGAAGAGTATCTTTTATTAACCTTATAGGAATGCCATCCGGCCCCGACTGCGTTACTGGACATCCTTATAATAGACTTTAACACATCTGTCCTCTGTTACCGGAGTGAAAGAGAACTGAAACTCAGGTTTATCAAAAGTAGCACCTTCGAGCTCGGAGACATACTCCTGAGCCCCAGACTGATCAACAGGAAATCTCAACAAAGAAGTTGTTGATATCATCGAGATTAAGGGAAACCGGGGAGTAAGTGTTAGGCTTGCCAACTCCAAGATCTTTCAGTTTTGACCATAAAATTCTGCTAGATTGTTTTTTTAGACAGGGAAGAGTAGTAAAACCTGATCTTGGCATTTCTAATTTGTTGTTGCACATTGTTCCTTAATTTTTTATATACAGCCCAGTCATCACGTAACTTGGATCGCTTAGCCTTAAGGAAAGCTCTATCTCTTTGCTTCTGAAGGTGTCGAATAAATTCTGAGATCCATGGGGCAGGCTGTTTAGTTACTCTTTTTGAAAACAAATGGAGCGTGTTTTATCAAGAAGGCCATTCATTAATGAATTAAATTTTTGATACCATAATGTCCACATTATCAGCCGATGTGACCTCATGCCATGGAGTTATAGAAGCATCGATAAGCAGGGAATAAAGATTGATATTTTTGTAGTTTCTATAAAACATAACTTTTGGTTCGATCTTGGGAGTTCTTAGTTTATAAGCAAGAAAAATAAGGTCATGTTTGGAAAGGCCAGGAGCAGGAAGTTGCCCGTGGTGCGCAACCAGGGTTTGGTCACAGACAGCAATGATATCAAGCCAGGTGTCGGCAGTCTCAGTGTGGTGAGTGGCTTGCAGAGGAAGTAGGGTCATGTTACACGAGTAAAACATATTAGTTAAAAAAGTTTGGTCATAAGTAATTGGTCCAAGTAAATCAGTATTAAAATCTCCCATCACAATAACATGACTGTAGTGAGCCAAAAAAACCCAGAAGATCATGTTCAAAACTCAGCCATGTAGCCCAGGTGAGGAGCTCTGTAACAAACAGCAATTAAAATGTGTGTTCCATTAACACAGACGTCCAGAAACATGTATTCTGGCCGTCCATCTCTGGATGTATCGGATGATAGCAGGACAGAGACAAGGAAGTGTGACCTGACGTACACAGCTACCCCGCCCACCACCTTTGTGCAGGCGATCATTTCTGTACAGGTTAAAACCTGGAAGCTCGACACTTCTGTCACTTAAGTGAGGTTTTCAGCCAGGTTTCTGAAATTAGAATAATGTCAACAGGAGATGGTTGAAACATGGAACGAAATTCATCAATGTGGCCATAAAGAGATTGTGCATTGGACATGAGCTGCCTTTAAGAAGTTTGAGAAAGGAGTGAGAGATTGGCAGAGAAGATCTGGGAGGGCTGACGGAAGCACGCGCTGGCTCGGGGCAGCACCGTCAGACGCCAGCACCACAACACGCCGCGAGGCCCCGCGGGCCGCGACCGACAGACCGTGGCTGCGGTCACTGCAGACAACCCTTTCATGCAACACACACACACATTTCCAACTTCACCGTGTAGTTTTAATTTACAAAACTTAAAACTAACATTATTCGAAAAAAGGGCTATATATGACCACATAAGTAACATACAGTAACACAACATAGATCCATCAGCTCAAATAAATACAATCTAATCAACTAAAAATAAACAAAACCATATCAATAATGCTAAAATAGTAGTATAAATAAATACACCACAGTTGACTTCCACTTACTTAAAAAAAAAAGAAACTCACAATATAAAAAAAAAATCAATAACTAACCATTAGATATAAGTACCTAATATTATTTACAATTTACCACAAACTTGTATATATATTATGACTATTGATTGTTATGTGAGATTTAATAGAAAATATTATAGTTTTGTATAAAAAATTATTGTTCTGAATGTTTTAAAGAATAATATTGTGTAACGAAATAAAAGTCATATTTATGAAATAAATATATTATATAAATACAATATTTTATTATTCTAGTAAAACAGAAAAATAGTAAATGGTGGAAATCTATTGCAAAAATATTATTTTACTGTAAACTTGGATAGAATAGCCTAATATAAATAACAATTATTATACGATTTTATGAAGTACGTGTTTAGATAAACGGAATACTTAGACTATTTCATTAGTAGAAGTACTATTTAATAACAAAATAAAAATTTATATTAATAAAATAATATTGGAACTAAACATATAATATAGACTGATTATTAATTGTAGCATTTACAGAAATTATTTGTATTATTAAACGAAATAGTTATATTATGATATTCCCTTTTTAAAGTTTATTTGGAATAAATAAAATGTGTATATGTAAAATTAAATTATACTCATATTCTTAAAAAAAAAAAAGGTAATATTTATATAATAATTTTATGAACCAAAAGTAATAAAAGGAACAAAGAAATGAAAACTAAAATAACTTGATAGATACAACAAACGATTTACTTGGTGCCTGTTGAGTTCGATGCGAGGTCCGCCAGCCGAGTACCAACACCTTTCCTGCCGCCCCGATCAACCCACAGAACACGACCATCCAGCGTCCAAGTGTTCCTCGGCCCGTGCTGAGCTACTGCCGCCCGGAACACCTCCATCCTGCGTGCGGTCAGATCTTCGCGGATGGTAACTCCTGAGCCCTTTAACTTCTTCTTCGAAGCATACACTTGCTGGCGCTGCCGGTAGGTGGTAAACCTCACAATAATAGGGCGAGGCAGCTGCTTCCCTTCACTGTTTTGCCTGGACTGTTGACCGATGCGATGACTCCGGTGAATCGCCGCATCGGACAACTCCACTCCCAGCTTCTCCCGACACAACTCGACTACCAGCTTGTCCGTGTCTTCGCCCTTGGTCTCCTGTATGCCAAAGATTCTCAGGTTATCCCGCCTTTGATATTGTTCAAGATCGTCCGTCTTGTCCAGCACTCGATCCTCCAGCTCGCCTACTCTTGCTGTCACGGTGACCAACTCGTCATGCAGCCTCTTCAACTCTTCTTGGAAGGTAGCTAACGCAGCTCGTACCGCTACCTCCACAATGTCCTTTATTTTGTCTCCGAGGCGCTGAACAAGCTCAGTGATTACACCCGCGCTCGACAGATAAGAAATTGACGCAACTCTCCACAGATACCGAATCGAGACCTCCCGTGTTTTTATCAGAGCTTGCCATTGTTGTGGATCCGGTCGAAGTTATCGCTGATGACGCTGATAATGAGCGCTGGAAGGTAGGTTTACTCTTATCAGTTGTAGATAAGGGAACGGGGTTTGCCCTTCGCTCCCGACCTCAGATGCGGTGGCGACCGAAACATAAAATCTTTTTTATAAAATAATAAAACTCTTCGGCCAGTTTTACCCGCAACTATTACACTAAAACGAAGTGGAAGAAATGCTTTAAAAACTTATATAACTTTAAATAAATACTGTGACGAAAAAGTACGTGAAATTAGACATAAAAGTAAGAGCCGATGAAACACGTGTTCACATGCAAAGAGTCATCCCCTCTCTGTGGATGTGGGTTAGAGGCGGACAGTCAATGAATGTGCCATTCATGTCCATGACTTCTGTATAAACTCGAATGGACACATTTTTCAAACACGGAGAAGAAGAAGCCAGTCCGAGTTCTATTCTGGTGACATACCAGTAATGTATGAGTATGACGTAACATAAGTCTGCGAGGTGTTCGTTAAGCTTACGATGTCGAATTTGAAACGATCCTTTATAGTGCATCAGTTGTTAAGTAATTATGCCGTATTAGAAATTATTGTAAATGTTATGAAAATCTCAAAATTGTACAATTGTGTTTAGAGCAACCTTTTTTTACGAAAAACTTGGTTTCCTGTCGCATGCATACGAATATTACATTTACTTGGGCTGTTGGGAAGTAGTAAAGTATGCTGACAGATCGCTACAAATACCTTTTGACACAAAAGCCATGTTTGGTAATGGATTTCCGCAGAGGTAAACAATGGATTCCATCAATACCGCAGTAGTAACATCTAACATTCGTACGACTGTATATACTAGTTAATTAATGGATGGATGGTTCTGCTGGACGGTAACTAATATATCTCTTCTAAACACCAGTTGAGTAATATTAGTTTTGTTCGGATGTATTCAGAACAAAATCTTCTTGTATCCATAAAAATGTATTATTCTAAATATTTCGGAAAATATATAAGCCATGAGTGAAATATTCTGTACTGCAAGCAAATATATATTTGACACATTTAAAGATTGTCTCATCATTTCTAACAATAGGAGGGTCTTATAGGGAATAAATACTAAGTCAAGTTTTGATCTTTGTTCATTATTTATCTTAAAACTAGCTATTACTCGCGGATAAGTCCTTAGCATACTTAGTGAAAGCACTAATGATGTAATATGATGGAGCCATATGACATTTTTCAAAACATATCAGGTATACAGTATTTCAGTGTTTATGGGTTAAGAAGATCAGAGTTTAAGCAAGTGACTCTTAAATTAGGTTATGCGCAAGTATGAACATTTCTAGTTCAAAGGAATTATATCTCCGAAGACAAGACTGAGTTTATCTTATTGCATCGATCCAGAAAATACAAATACATGTCTCGGATGAAACATATTTCAAGTGCCATAGTTGAGTTGGATTCTAGTTCCGGCAAGGAAAATATACATAGGGACGGAGAAGCCTAACTTGTTCATAAGATGTACTTCCGGCTGTTTAAAATCACTCACGTTGCTACAGTTGAATGTGTTTTGTTGACTTCTAGTCAAATATTTTTCCAGTCCCATAGCAGAGTTTCCCTTGTTAGCCTGATGAAGAAAATGTATAAATTATATACATACATACGTAAGACTTAGAAGCCTATTTCGGTCAAAATTTGTCTACTTTCGATTGTTTAAATTTTCCTTACGATGCCATAGTTAAGGGGTTCTTGTTTCTCGATTAAAAGTAGATGCATGTGGCTTTTGGAAACCTACTTCGGTCATAAAGCGTTCTATTTCCGTCTGTTGTACTTTTCTTTTGGTCTAATACATTTACATTGCTGTTGTTGAGTTTTTCTAGTCCCGATGAAGAAAATAAAGGTCACATACGTAGGGCTGAGAAGCCTATTATTTTTGATATGCATATACTTTTGTTATAAGACGGAGTTCATTACTAATTTCATTTATTATTTCAATATATCATTTATAAGGTTTTACTCTATAAAAGTCTTGTTTTTTCGAACTGAAGTCTGGTTTTAAACAGACAATTTTCATTGCAGTTAAAACATAAAGAATTGGTAGGGTGCCCCTCTTTTCGGTGGTTGACTATATTGTTTTGTCAGTTATCCGACTTAATTTCATCAACGTTCTAGACTCTAGATGTTTTTAAAACACATTGCAGCCGAGTTTAATTTTATTCTTATAACGGTCGATTGTTGGCAATATGTAAGCTGCAGATAACCGTAACTGAGTGGTATCTTAATCAAAAGTGCTTACTTTGAAAGTGATAAGTTGAATGAGTTTTATTTGTGGCTAGATCAAATTTTTGATACAGCATTTTGTCAATAACATTTTCCCCCATTTAAACAGTAATGAAATGAAAAATGTCTTTATTAGAGGCGAAGTTAAAACTGTAAAGTCCTCTCTACCACTTAACCTCAGGAGATGGTGCGTTTCTTGGCAGTATATAGTGAGTGTGTGAGGTTGCTGAATGTAAACACAGTAAGGATAATGTATCTAAATTAGGGTGATGAAAATTCTCGAAAAAAAAAACTGGGATTGTCTCGATTTTTTATAATGAATTATTGTGTTCCAAAAAAATATTTCGGTTTCCTCAAAAGGCTCAGAATTCGCTTATTAAATGTGTCTAATAAAACTTTTTAGAAATTTCGCTTCATTTTATGACATGTAAAAAACAGATATTATAATATTGTAAATGAATATATTACCAAGCAGTTTGATTTATTTGGCTTGTCTACTGTGCTGCTACAATGTTACAGCCTACTCTTGTTGCACCAACTTTGCAGATACACTTCCAAGCTTCTGTGAACAGAGTGCGCGTTTTTTGAGAATTTAGCCCAATTTAGTTAGTTATAATGTACTTGTATTCACGAATTAATTAACAGTATTGTATTGAGATGGACAGTGCTGAACCTACTTTAGTGAAAACTTGTTGTAATAATTAATCTAAACTTTATATTGAGAGAGTATTTTGATTATGCATACCATAGTGCTATCTTTTTAAAGTATGCTATATTTTTATACTTAGGTATTTTACTCCAATAATTCTATAATACAGGAAATTACATTTTTAATAATATAAATATTAAGAATGGCGAAATATTAGGGTTACTCTATTTAAAAATCTCTTTAAAAACATTATGGTTTGTGTTTAATGTATAAGATATCATTATTATTGCAACATTAATTATTATCATTATTACAAACAGATACTGTGACCACACTATGGATAAATCAGGTAGTTCTTTCCACCCGGAGTTGGCCAGTAGGGGGAGATGTCTCAGTTTGACATCTCCTAGAATGATTTCGTCACCGTAAATCTAAATAGATACATACTAAGTAAAGTGTTACGGAGTTTTTAAGTTTTTAGTTCAAATTTAAATAATTTATACTCTGTCCAGACTAATGTTAAACAGTGCGACTTAACTACGAACGTTGGGCCAGTGTTATAAATGTCCCTATCCTAGATGACATAATGCAAAAGCATGTACAGTAAAGAATTCTGTTGTTCTGTGTTTTTAATATTAAAATGAAATTATAGAACATAGTTTAAATGTTAGTTGGTCAATGTAATTAACGTAGGCCGAATAATAAATAAATTTCGGAGTTGACATCTTTTGTTTGTGTCATGATGTTTGACGTGTTGCTGACAAACAAACAACAGCAATTTGAAAGTGAAACGGACCTGAAGCTGAACATTATATTAATTCCGTGTTGTCTGGCCACCGTTTCTACGCTAACAGACGGGTCGTTATTTCCCTTCCAAGCGGCTGTGGGGGGGGGGGGGTGGGTGAAATGCAACAAGGAAATTTGACCGGAGGTATAAAACACCAGCAGTAATTAAAGCTCCCCAACAATTCTGGGAAACGTGGAAATTGCCCGGTTATTCCAAGGTGATACACAGTATCTCCCTACAACAAAGGTTTAGTTAAAGGGCTGTTTGTATATAATATTTTCATTCGAGGATGTAGTGAAAAAATCTCGGCTGTGTAGACAAAACTAGGACTATAATATATAACTTCTCACTTTTTCTTAGCCCCATTCTGTTGATGTCTTTTGGCTTTGGCATTCTGATGAATTATTAATTTCTAACATTTTAGAAAGCCTATTCGGTCGTTTCTTAATTTATTCCAGTGAGATATACGATAGCAATCTGTTTATTTTATTTCAAAATACAATGTTATGGCCAAATCTGGATTTGGAAATATTGCATAAACCCATATATATATTGACATTGTCATTCCTAGTCCACATACTGTCTAAAATACCATTAACAGATCTGTAAAATCTATAGTAAATGATCATACTTTTTTAGGAGCCACCAAAAGATGAGTGAAAATACACATTTATGTACTACAGGTAAACGCAAACTGATTACTTGAACTCGGCAGAGACAAATGTATGCGCGCGCCGCGGACCGGCCACGTATCTGTCTGTCATGACCTCAGATCGGAGGTTGAAAAAACAGCCCTCGTATTCGAGCTACAAGTGATTTCGAAAAAGATTTTTTAAGTTAATAAATAATTAATTGTTTGGAAAAAGTATGGACAACTTAAAGAAATAAATGTAATGTTAAACCAGGAAATTAAAACATTTTAATCAGTCAAGCAAAGAAAAGTGTTTTATTGCTTTAAAATATTTGACGAAAATTTTGTTGGATCACCCAGTGCAAACAAAAAATGAAATTTAACAAATATTTCATATTGGATTTTTAAGTCGTAGACCTTTAAAAATTGTTAATTTATAAGTTTCATTATAATAAACTAAAAAATATGATCCAGATTTGAATCTGTGTTACATGAACACAATAAGTTTTTTTAAATAAAGCAAGATCCTTATAAGATTATCTTAGAAAATTGATGAGTTTGATACAAGTGAGAACCTAAAAAATAACGAGTGTTATAGTAAACATTTAAAGATAAAATGAATGTTGAAATTTTAGAAGAATTTTCTAGATGTGAGTTCGAAAATGTATGATAAGTACACTATTATTTACCCTAATCTTATAAGTAGTTTAAAAATATTACATATGAATTAAACAATACTGAATTAGTGTAGTTAGATAATGGATAGGGTAATATAGCCGTGCAGTTACGTAATACAGTTAGCGCCATATGTGTGGGAATCCTCCCATTAAGTCCGTTAGCTAGCGAATCCTGAACGGCGCGGGATTAAATAACTTATTAATTATGTTGTGTTGCACTATCGAGTCCGGTTATGAGTGAACAATACTGCATTAACTAAATGAGCCCGTTAGTTAACTAGGCACTGGGGTTGTGGACACGTTGAATAAGAAACTACTGTATCAGCATAATGTTTTATTCAAGAGAAAGTTAGCTATTTTAAAATATTGTTCAAAAATTGGAATTCAGGTTTAATTGCATACGATGAGAAATCACAGCCTATTCGGCTATGTATCGTTTCAATCAACCTATTTAAATCATGTTTAGAAGATCATATTATAATAGCTAGAATAGCTAACGAAAATGAAAATGGCAACATTTAATACCCTTACCGAATTTCAATAACTATTTTGAAACAATTCCGGTGTATATACTGGAATTTACCTCAATCATAATTATTTTTCACGCAGAAGCGGTCAGTTGACAGCGACCGACCAATAACAAGATTTGTGACCTACGAGTCATCTAGCCTAGAGTTTGTCGTATAGGGGTTTTCAACAATGAATACAATTAGTCCAGGACTACAGTTTTAATAAAAATAGAATTGCAGTAGAACTAAAATATTTGAATCTTTAATAATTTCCTGTAAGGATAATTACGTTTTTAAAAAATAGTGCCGGTACAAACCGTTAATGCAAGAATATATTGTATATAGTATATAGTTAATATTGTATTTGGATATTTGTTGATTCTGGAATTTTTTGTAACGAATCATGGACGTATTTGATATTAATTTAACAGTATCAATAAAAAAAGTATCTCTTATTTTTCGCGTGCCGTCGCTTAGGATACTACTACCAATTATTTGAGACGCGGGTATTATATTTATGTACATTGTGATGCGATTGAATACAAGAGGAGTTCGAGCAAGAACGGTTCTGTCCGAATCCGTTCATACACAAGGTCTCCGTTCTGGTGCAGCGGCCTAGTGGTAATTCAGTTCTTAATCATGCCAAATTTTATAATATATCATTTAAATATTTTTCATATTTTTATTTTTCTAGTGATGGGGAATGGGATCAATTAACATGGAATGTTGTTTTATGTGCTGAAGGTGATGGTCGCTGGCAGACAGTTTTTTAAACTCTTCATGACGAACAAAAACGGACCTTTCAAGGAGTTTTCAAGTCTGGTGACAGCCTCTGAATCTAAGGCGCTGCAAACGAAGAGCAAGTGTGAAACTGGGAGCTAAACTCAATGATTCACACATCAGTATTTTATTTTTGAAAACTGGGAAGTCAAGTCCAAATATTAATGTTTACAAATGGTATATACCCCTAACAACGGTGACCAAGAACGGGTTAATACATGGATGTTATGCTCAATCCTAAGAGGTTAGTGGGGACGAGCCCGTACAAGACCTAGACGAGTGCTCAGCCGCAATGACAGTGTGGAAAGGGACTAGTGACTGGATGTGGTTATGTACGACGTGTAACGGAGTGACGTCAACCAACCATAACCACGTGGTTGCTAGTGTCCCTCTCCCTAACCACAAGGTTTGAAAACCCTCTTGACTCTATAACATCCCCCCCACAAATGTAAAATTTTCAGAGATAAATGCCCAGTGACCATTTTTATTTTACATTTAA
>NW_025786862.1:0-15121 GCF_021130785.1 Homalodisca vitripennis
ATTTTTTTGAATACTAACGGGTTTTTCTCTTAAAAGCGGATTTTATTTTTTCTTTCTGATTTTTGCTGAAATTTACGTTCACTCCATTTATATAGTTAAATTTCAAGTTCTCTTCGATTCCCATTCCTAGTTTTCTCTTCAAAAACATTGCTCCAGCTGTTGGAAGCGCAACAAATCTTTCACCTAAACTAGCATCTTTTGATAAAAATCTATCCATTGCCTTATCTTGCAAAACTTTATCTGCGATATGTCTGGAATTTGTGTCTCTATGTTTTGCATAAAAAATATCGTGTTCCATAGCAGCTTGATCTAATTTATTTATACCAGGATACTCCTCTTTTTAGTCTTTTTTCGAGTTTTGTGCCAGGCCAGATACTGATAAGTTGGTACGTGTAATTCAAAAGGTAAATTGTTGATAAAATCATTCAAAAGTCCACTACCCTCAATCATAGATGAACTTATTGCCGGCAAAACTCGTTTTAAATATTTAATTCCATCAGATTTTTCATCATTTCATCAAGTTTGTTCGAAGATAAAATCTTTAATCGCTTTCTTTTCGTTCAAAAAATTGTTGTTTCCAGCCTTTTCTTGAGCATAAATATAATTAATAATTCCATCGAGTTTTGTCAAATCGTCGATATATCTGTATTCAATCTTATTATCACTGTATTTTCTCCCATCACCCTGATCCTTCGATTCTTTTTACCCTAAATTTGGTTTAATCAAATTGCGATATTTTTTACCCTTACTTGACTTTGGTTTCTTAGTTGATGGATCATTATTTTTGTAAATTGGAATCAGATTTCCATATAATTTCAGTATAACTTTTTCAAGTCTTCTTCAGTATATAAACCGTCCGTTTGAAACATCAGTGCCTGTTAATAATCTCCATAATCCTGTGAGTTCCTTTATATGTTTTTTTCATTAATAATGATATCATTATGCTACAAAATTCACGGCAAAATTTCCAATCATAAAACTTATCTTTTTTCTAATCCCAATACAAACCAAATTTATCATCCTTTGCGGTAGGCAAGAAATTTTTTAATACCAATTTCACCAATTATAATATCCGATGTTCCAGGACTTATTGTGTTCAAACTAATGTTAGAGTCTTTCAATGAATCGAGGTCTTAAAATGGTGTTAGAAGATGGTAATTTTTTGGCAATTCAAACTCATATTCTGGAATCGAAATATCAGCAAAATTGTCGTACATGACTGGAATCCAAATTCATTAAGTTTTTGATTATCGCTTAAAACATTTATCAATTTTGCCCTCAACAGTTTTTAATTGCCGAATTTACATGATTTATAAATTTTTTGACTAAAATTCTTGTTCTTTTTCCAACAAATCGAAACGTTTCTTTAAATTCTTATGATTAATTTCTTTTCTATTTTGATCAAGTTAATTTTGCTTCTTCTGAAGTTACGTTCGCCCATTTATTTAGGAAAATTTTGAAACGTGAAAACGTAAAAACCGTGAACACGAAACCGTAGAACACGGAACGTTAAAACGTGAACGTGGAACGTGCAACACACCGAACGTGAAACGTTAACACGAACGTAAAACAAGAACGTGAAACTTAAACACGAACGTGAAACATGAAACGTGAAACATGAACGTGAACTACATGAACGTTAACGTGTGAACCGTGAACGTGTGACCGTGGAAACGTAAAACGAGAACGTGGAACAGTAAAAACGGAGGAACACGAAACGTAAACGAGAACGTAAAAACATGAAAACAACTAGATTATCACACGATTAATATTAGAAAATTTATTCAGATATTTTACCATTTTTAGGCTTCAAAGTTAGATTTAATAGTTAAAAACATACCTTAGTATCTTCCTTTCCCAAAAATTTTATCACACAACGTCATTAAAGGGGTGTTAAAAACTCATATCAGATCCCACATAATTGTTATGAAATCTTTCTCGAATAGTGATCATCTTGCCTTAAAAAATACACAACATATTCAGGTTATTTCTAATAACTTGTTTATCAAACCTTTGAAAAGCATTGGGAAAGATAGATCACAAGAGATATTTTTGAGACGAGACATTACGAAAATATGCCATAAATAAGCGTCTTATGAATTTCTAAAATACAATCATCAAAAACGATTAAAGAATTCCGATTTTTTACATTCGCTTAACGGAACCTCTGTCCTCAGAAGCATTTATAAAAATGTGATATTTTTTTGTTTAAAGTTTTTTCTCAATATTTTCAAATCTTTCTTTGTAATTTTTTATAGGCGTCTTGTTCTAGAGATTTACTAAAAACCATACAAATTGGGAATAAGGAATCAACCTATTCGTATAAAAAATTCAAGTAAATAAGTTGTTTTTCCACATCCACTTGAACCAACATGTAACAATCTGATTGGTTTATCTTTCTTATTTTCTTCAAAACGTTTGAAAGTTTTTATCTGATCTTTTTTGCTTTTAAAAATGTCTCTCGATTGAATAGAAAGATTTTCAGATCATGACGCAACGCTTGACGAAAATGAAGCTAGTTCAAGTAGACTTCAGAAAGCCGTCTAAATTAGTTTTAAAACTTGGAACATCCTATACACTTAGAGGAAGAATCAAATTTATTTTATATCGGTTAAGGCGGTTTTTATTCTGACAATTTTGTAATAAATATTAGTGTGAAAGTTCTCATTATTGCATAGGATTTAGTGAGAAGAACATAACAAAATACTATGGTTTACACAAAGGATAATATACTTTCGATCAAATAAAAAATTCCCCTTAAAAATTATCTGACAACCATCAAACAATCAAATAAATCTTTAAACTAATTTGACGAAAACAAGTTTGAAATGCAAAAAAAATTATCTCTCTCATAAAATTCAAATAAAATCACCAGTAAGAATAATGTTTTTCCAGCAATTATTGTAAGATTTATTAGGGTTTGTTCAAGAAACTATTAAGCCAAATCAGGTATAAGTAGGAAATAAAACGACCAAAATTTTAGACCGTTCGATTGTAATAGATGTGAAGTGCACATGTCAATCTCGTTGAACCTAGTTTTTGAAAAAACATACCGAAACATTTACACAAAGAATCTGAAATTTTTGTACAACATTTTTCCCAAATGTTGCTTATGGATCAAAAATCAGTGAAAAACCAAAATGAAAACGATTATATTCCAATTAGAAAAAAATATTAAAAGAATTCAAAAAATCGTTCTGACTATTCAAGACGTCTGAAGGAAATCTATTAAATAATGAGAGTAAAACAACAATATATTTAAGATTGTCGAAAGAATGAAAATGAATCAATGGGGGAAACGAATCGTTCTTAACCTTCAAATTTTCAAGAAAACAACTTTTGAATGTATAAATAACAAGAGGTCGTATCCCATAGACCCCTTAAACAATCTTCATCCTGACCCTGTTTTGTATCAATGAATCTGGACTTAATACTGAAATAAAAATTACTTAGTTAAATTTAATTTCTATCTAAATGGAGTCAGTTGTAGACCTACTCAATAATCAACAAAAATTCAATAACTAACATATCTTTTACGATTGTTGGACGAAAACAATGTGATCGTGGTTTAAGGCTAAAGACGTAGCAAAAATTCAAGAATATGAAAAAATACTATGCAAACGATCCAGAAAAAACGTTGAGCGAAGATGATTAAAAAACTTCTATAATTAATAATCTAAATATAATGGGGGCTATAAATAGCTTAGCCTACAAACTTCCAAAAATAACACTGTATTCCGTTAATGAATCTGGAACTTTTTCTTTAATTTTGAGAGCGCATAAACCAGAAAGCGAAATGGTTTAAAAATTGGGTTAACGAAAGAAAGTATTACCTTCCATTAGAAAATATGTTGAGTACCATAACTCAAAAACGAAAATAAGCAGTTAAAAGAATAAATAAAACATTTTACTCAATTTCCAGGTCAAATGAAATCCTTGACGCATAGAATAGAGAATCCACGAATTGCGAATGGAATTAATGAAGAGAGATATGGTATGTAAAGATTTTGATAAGAAAAAACACCAACGCTGTTTTTGTGTGTTAAAAAGAAGAATCAACATGTGGGAATATCCTTAGTACGTTATCAGAGACCAGAAACGAGAAATACCAAACCGAATAAAACATCTAAAAAAAAACAAATATCCTGAATTAGAGATTTTGTTCCTTGATGACGAACCAAATTCTATCAATCTTGTATAACCAAAATGAAAGAAATCTTATGAATAATTATATACAACGGAAAACATTTTACAACAAATAAGCAGAATCTCGACTGATTTATAGAATAACCTAAATTACACGATGAAAATGTTTACTAAATTTAACTAAAACATCTCGATTTAATAATTTTTGTCTTTGTAAATGTTTAGCCATAACTAGGTAACAAGTAACCATTGTAGAATTCTTTTTTCATATTCACATGGCATTTCGTTTTTATAAACTTTCGCTGAAAATTATTTTAGCACAATCTTTGCAAAAAGCATCTTTTCTATCTTTACTATACTGCCAGTTTATAAATTCAGCAAATAATTTTAATTTCTTTACACAAGTAACACTTTTTCTCTATCTAAAGTTAATTTGTTATCATTTTAACGTATAATTCCTTACAATAACAGTCCTTTTCTAATCTCTTCTTGACACTTTTGTAAACATTTTCTTTTGAGCACTCCATTTATATAGAACAAATTTATTACTACGATGAAAAATGTTAAACTCTTGAATTAATATATCTTGTTTGTAAATGTTTTTGATAATTATTTAACCATTTTTATAGTTCTTCCCACATTCACAATTGAGTATCTTCATAATATAATCTATGGTGATTCCTTCATTACACCAATCTTTACAATATGAAGTCTTTTCTTATCTCTACTATAAAAGTGAGGCACTATTAAGACACTGAAATTATATTTAGTTTCTTTACATTTAATGACATTCTTTATCTTCCAACACAGTTAATTTTTCATATTTTATCATATACATTCTTTATGATATTCCCTTTCACTAATCTTTTTTGGCAATTATACAGCATTCCATCTTTCCTATTTTTAATCTTTATAAAAAATTCATTGTAAATCTTTAAATTCTTTGCAACTTTGTACATTTCGTTTTGATGCAGCACATTTATATATAGAAAATTTATATTACAGTTTTGAGTTCTTCAATTCATATTCATAAAACTTTCCGGTTATTTCTTCATTTAATTTAAATCTTTTATACTATCAAGTATACAGGATCTGTGTTACTTAATTTGATAAATCACAAAGATTTCTCCTTGACACAATTGCTTCTTTATATTTTGTTTCGAAAATTGTTTGTTTTTTACTACACAATATCTTACATGATCATTGACCTTTAAATTTAGTTTTTTCGTGTGAATTTCAGGTGGAACATACTTGAAAACGGTCTCTAATAACTCCTTTTCTGCATCCTTATCTACGTCTTTCGGTTCCATTTTGATTGTGCTAGTGAACTGTAATCTGTTATAATTGTTTAACGATTTTTTGAAGAATATCGAATCCATTTAAAGTTTTTATTAATCTCAAAAATTACTTGGGACTTTCATTTCTCTCATTTTGATGTTCTGTTATATTCTCTCTATACAATTACCCTTGATTTCTCTTCGTTTTCAGTATGATTCAAATCTTAATGTTGTATTTTTCTCTCAATAACATCGTTAAATTCTTTAATTTTTAAACTCTAAAACCCTGTATCTGTATGAAGTAAGATTAGGTGGTTTGGTGATTGATCCTTATGGCATCTTTTTACTATATCTGTCGAAGGCTTTTTGAAACATCTTTTACCGTTTTTTCATTTGATAGCTCTTGACCAAGCATATTTTGAGGAAAGTTAAATCAATAACATTTAACAATATACTTGAATCCATCATTTTGATCCGAATAGTTAAGACGTTATAACTAAATTCTGCTCGCCCATAAATCGTCCATTCCTAATGTTATCATTTTTTCTCTTTTTAAACTTCTTTTTCGTAAACCGGTGCATGAATTTCTCTAGCTTCAATCTCGATTTCATTCCTTATTCTTAGATTCTTTCTTTACTTGTTTTTCATAAGGGATTCTTTATAAATTTACATCTTATGTTTGTCTTTAACATTTTGAACATTTTGCAAGCAATTCTATATCAATCCATTTTTGAGTTTGAACGATTTTTGAATCTATATTTTTCGTTTTTCTTTTGTACACTTGTGACAGTGAATTAAATTCATCTTCCCATTTACATATCAAAGTTTCCAAGGTTTATTTAATATTCGTCTAATATATATCAGATTTTGCTTCATTTTTAATAGCCATACGTGTACTGTATCGATCTTATTTTTTTCTAGGAACAATTCTCTTATCAATCTTTAGCGTTCAGTGCCATGCTTGTTTATTCGGTAACAGTGTATACAACTCATGTTTTGATAACTTTTGATGACTGTCATCTCCCTAAATTCTTCTTTATCCCTTCGGAACAAACATCTTCTTCAAAGTTTTCGATATTTATTGTTTTATTTACAAACGCTTCTCTTAAATCCCTATTACACCTAACTGGGTTTTTTTATCTAAGATATTTGTACGAGTACATCTTAGGTACCTTAAACCACAAAATTCTTCTAAAACTTCGCTAATTTAACATCATCTTTGAATTTCCCTTATTACCTTCTTATTTTTAGTAGTGGAAACATTCATGATCTTTATGGATAATTATACTTGTATCCAAAGTCATTCTATATTTTCTTTAATTAATTTTAAAAGGATCTCGTTTTCAATTCTAGAAAATAACTGTCTGTAATCCATGTAACACAGGATTTCAAATTCTGGATCAAACTTCTTTAATTTGGTTTGTAATAAAAAACTCGTACATTAGCAATTTTGAGAGGTCGAGAACTGAAAATCCGTATGTAAATCGGTTTGTTAAATTTAACCTTTTGTTTGTACATGTGACTCGCTTATACAGTTTGTCGTCAAAGATAGTGAAGTCTTTTGAAGTTCCGTTTTCTTGGCTTGTTTCATTGAAAATTCTCTCATTTCCAAGCCTTAATATCACATCTGTTTCTCAACATTTTCCATAGATTTTCCAAAACACTGAGGTTTGTTCATCAGGGACTTATAAAAGTCCTTGTTCAAAGTCGATTGTAGCTTTGGTTCTCATGTTTGTGTTTTAAAATCGATATAATTTCTTTCATGAAAGGCTTCTCTGTTCAAACGCAATAACCCTATTCACATGTTTTAAAATCATACCTTGGTTCCAAATAGAAACTTCAAATTTCTCGATTTCTTTGATGAACAACGTATTCAGTTTTATCCAGTAGAGTTGTGCAAAGTTATGATTTTTGAACTAATGTTCTGGAGGCAAGAGGTAAATCCTTGTGATGTTTCAGTTGTAAATTTGTTGGATATCCAAAGGATCGACATTCAGAATATAGCCATAGTTTTCCGTCACCAGAGTGGAGTTCCAAAATTGTTATTCTTTCCACTCTTCTTTTTGGATACGTTTTTTGGATCCATCCACTTGATAATCACTATACGGCAGTTTTTGCATATAGACCATACCCATCAAAGGTTTATTATGCATCGAGAATTAGAGTAAACATAGTTTTTCAGGTTTTTGTCTCTATCGAAATCTTTCAAATATTTGTTTATTTACTTTTCACAATATCGCTTAATTACATGTGAGAAATACCTCCACGAAGATTACTTTATTTCAATCATTAAATAACATATTCGTAATCGTGTATCAGTAATGGTAAGCTCATCATTTTCGTTAATTTTAACATTGTCGTCCCATGCGAGACTGGGAGCTGTTAGATAGTTGTGCCGGATCAAGTACTTATAGCAATTTAAGCAAATATTCCTTTAAAATTTTCCAACAGATATCAGCGAGCAATAGAACATCTTGAATGTTATAGAAGATTCAGAGGTAATTTCCTAGATTTTTCTACTTTTAATTTGTTCCCAAACATTTTAAGGTAGTGTTGAAAATCTTTCTTTCAGATATGCTCTCGTCCTGTCAAAAGAGGGAATAGAAATCTTTGAATTCTCAATTCTTCTGTGTAATCAAGTTTTTTCAATACTGTCGATTAAATTCATAAGGGAAATATTTTGATTTTTTTCCTTTTTCCCAGATAGAATTTTTAAAAATCTCCGTCCTTCGTCATTTAGGCTGTCTTTCTATTATCCTTCATTCAGTCCATCTTGTATTAAAATGAATTGTATGTTTGAAGTCTTCTCATCTTTAAAATTTTTTTCGCTAACTTTTCTATAGACGAGGCCAGTGATATCTGAACCGTGTCCTACAAACAATAACTTGATGAATTTTCTGTGGCTTATCACCTTCGAATTCATAGCCATATCCAAAATTTACAGAATAATTTTATACATTTTTCATCGGTGTTTGCAATCAAATCAACATTTCCATCTTGTTTAGCCAATTCTTTTATGTACAAAAGAGTATCGTAATTTGACATATTGTGGCAGATAACCGGGAATATTCTGAGCGAAATTTCAAATTTAGATTGCAACATGCATGAGCACTGCTGCGCCTATCGAACACTTGCCGGTTAAATGACACGATGATCTCTCACTTTATTATAACTCTATTCTTTTCCAACTCTCAGGAGTAAAACCATACTGAATTGACCCAAACATCATAAGCAGAAAACCATTCACAGATATGACAAACGTTTTTGAATTTTGATACGAAATATCTTCTTCTTCTGTCAATTACATAGGTTTCATGTTCTTAGAATTATATTTTTTTCGCTATGTCTTTCGATAATTTATTGAGTTCTTCAAACAATTTTGTCGGGACTGTTTTTCAAATCTTCTTCGATTTTTAGGCACCGATAACATATCGGTGTTGTACATGCCGATTGGTAACATTTCTCACACTAAATATAGAGTAAAACCATAAGGAATGTGCCTCTGAATCTTGGTTTGTAGTCGATCTTTGTGGATTGTTTTTGCAATGTGGGAATCTTCTCTAATATGCTTTCAAAAATCCATATAAATTTAACGTAAGGATGAGAAAATTTCTTTTGATAATTAGTAAATGTTGTTGTATTGACGACCTGGAAAACTGGCATAATGGTCTTACAAAAACTTCATGATGGTTTACAAAGTTCTAAGTGATCTGTTAAATCTCCAGATTTGTAAAAAATGGCTTAATAAAACATCTTCTACACAAAAATTTTCTTTCTTTATGTTTTAGACACATGCGAAGAAACAAGCTTATTTTAAATCGGTTATCAAAACAAAATGAGATTTACTCTTCTTGTACAACATACAGATAAATCAATGTTTGTTTAAGCGTCATATTTTTTTTCAGAAATTTGTAACGGAACAATTGTTAATAATTTTCATCAAAACTGGTAAGAACCATTTGATAGACATTGTTGGATACTTATACTTGGAATTGTAGCTTCGTTTTTCAAATATTTGTATATCTTCGAGAGACCATTGGAATACCTCAAAAACCTAAAAATATTTCGTCATTCACAAATTTTTCGTATGACGCTTTACACGTTCACAGTCTCATTTCCTGGTTTTTCAATAGCACATCTTATTGAGTAAATAAGGAGCAAAAATCCATCACTATTTTTTATATTTATACAAGCTTTTTTAATCTTTGAATAGAATATTCTTTGGTAAATCGATGTAGGATCCAGCATTCATCATTTCGTGTTTGTTAAGGCTCAAAACTAATTGTTTAACAACTTTTAAATGTCCATCCGGGATCCTTTATTTGGATTATTCGTTTGTTCTCGATGTGTTAATTTTATTAAATTGCTTAGTAATAAAGTCGTTTACGGTCAAAGATTTCGTCTGCTTTGATATTGTAAAATACATTAAGGACATGTTTGCGGTTCACCAATTCACCTAAAGGATTTTTCGTTTGTCGTATTCACATTCCAAAGAGAGGAAATAGCCCTTCATAGTTTTAAACATTTTCTTGAAATTTCTCGAATAAAACTTTTAATTTCTGACCGCATAATTGAAAGATAATTGTAAATGGACATGGATTTGTCGTTCAAGGTTTGGTTAAAATGTATTGCTATGAAAAGACCGTGTATTGAGGATAAAACTTCTACATCAATGAATATTTTACTGGATTTTACTTTAAGAGTTTTATCGATTTCATCCGATCATTTTCAGACGTTTGGATTTATCGTTAGTACCGATAGCCAACTTTTTCAGCTATTGAATGAATTTTTTCATCAATAAATAGGTCGAATTTTTTCTTTTCAACTTTGAAATTTCTCTTTTAATTCACGAAATTTCTCAATATTAAACATGTTTTCGTGATCGGCAATTTTAGTTTTCTCTAGCCCACTGTCCCATAAAATAAATTTAGTTCATTATTGTAAATTTTGCTTGTTATTTTTCAATGACTTTTAGAATTATAATGGCGATCATAGTTTTTTTTCTTTAAAATTTCATATTTTGCGCAGAACGGACATGATATTTTATCGCGCTCCATTTAGATAAAAAAATTTATTTAACTAAATGGTGCCTTGTAAACCAACGATTGCGCCTCTCACGGCGTGGTATCACTACGGATATGACCTTGGCGTAAGCGATTGATCGTTATGGTCGGACTGGTAGTAGCACACCCTCGACTGTCATTGATACACACAGCGGAAATCTTTCGGAACTAAATGTCCGGTAATGCAGATTTGCTTTTAAAGAATAAAATTGTGTTCCCGTTTACTATTATAGAATAACATTTTCTTTTTCAAAATGTTATATAATTTTTTTACCTATTTTAAATATGCTTTACATTTTTGTTTACTTGTAATGATTTTCAAAGTAGATTTTAAGTTAATTATCTTTAATTTATTACATCTCCAATAATTGCCCGAGATTGGCAGATTGATAAATTAACCCTTGCCGAACAGATTTTTGACATGGTTTAGGATGAGAAAAAGATTAAAGAATTAAACAAAAAAGAAAAATTACACTTGATTGTTACTGGAAAGAAGACTATTAAAGATAAAGAAATTATAACAATTAACATTTGTAGAATAAAAGTCTTAAACTCTAAAACTTGCCAGATCCCTCCCCACGTCATAAAAAGTTTACTGTTTTGATAACCATAGTTGGTGTCTATCTTCATAGGAAATCACATGGAATATTATCTACAGTAATACCTTTTGGTTTCAACACAAAAATGTTGGCTATATTCTATAAGAAAAATTCTATAAATGCTCTTTAAATGAATTGTGTTGATCAAATCTTGATACTCACAAAAATTCCTAAGAAATTCATCAATTAAGTCATTATTATCTTTGAAAGAACGTATAAGTATGGGAAAAATGTCATAAAAAAAACGATGAAAACTCTCTGTTTGTTTTATTTTTTTATACTTTCTTTTCAATATATTTTCGTAATTATATTAAATAAGTAATCCCTTATATTTTTCGTTTTTTTGGTGTGTACAAACGTGTGGCAGTTTACGTTCATTTTCTGCAAAAGACTCTACAAGTTTCTTTTAATTCTGTTTTCATTTAAAGACGGTAACAAACTGTTTGTTGAGAAATAAACCGGCAATTCACTGAATTCATCTCTGTTGCACTGTTATTAAATTGCTAGAAATTGTAAAAGACCTTTGGTGAGTTCATGTTTGTTTGGTGACTATTTAGTAGAAAAGTTATTTTATTAAATGTTATGTTTTTTCAAGTAAAAATGTTTTAAATTGATTAAATTTTATTAAGATAAAATCCTTTAATCGTAGCAGATTTGGCAGACATTTTACAAAGCACAGCTTAAGAAAGTAGAAGCAAACAGCTGTAGATTTGGTTAATTTTTTCAGTTCCACACAGAGTAGATAAAAATGTAATGTACCGATCGCTTTTTGGAGACGAACGACTGTAGATTCGGTTAATTTTTCATTGTGCTTTGCTGTTTTATTTCTCAGCATCCTTTATGGTTACATTGAACAGTATATTTTATCTTGCTTTTCGGTCGGCTCCGAAAGTGCGCCAGGAAACCCCATATTACTAACTACTTAATATATATATATATATATATATATATATATATATATAATATATTATCATCATTTCTTTACCAGCTGTTTTCAAATCACTTCTTGTTTACATTTCAAAGAGATGTCATCAAGTATTTTTGTTGGAAAGATCTAATTATTATTTCGATGACAAAACAATAACGGCAGATACATGTGGGAATTTTAAATATTTCATATGAACTGAAAACATAAAATTTGTTCTGTCTTATTGAGGTGACCAGCAATAATAACGCTTAGCACCGACTTCATGACTAGGTATGCATATTTGAATATTATATGCTTGTGTAAAGTATAAATAGAAGTTTCATGCACAATTTAAAGCTTATGCACTGGTCAGCTCTTTTCGTGATATCTTGCTGATAAATAGAGAGGTAGAGGAGACGGGAAAATATCGATTATTTTTCCTAGCCCTTTGAGGTAAAACCAGTTATTGATTGAAATTGTACTCAATATATTTTTATACTGCATACTATTGATTGTTATGCCATCAAATAATTTTAATGGCGCCATGCTGCTGTATTCTACTTGTAATGCCATCTTCTTTGTGGTTTTAACCTTACCAGACTCCACACTATAATACACAAAGCTGTCCAATGTTTACATTGTCCATTACATGATTGGGTTCACCCCACTGCATCTAAAAAATTTTCCCCCACCCCCCTGTTTACCTTGACAAAAAACGTTCAAGTTTGTCTGGAAAGGTGTGTTTTTCCAGTAACCATAATAATTGGTTCGTTAACTAATAAATTCTATTGAACTATAAATCCAATTTTTCTGAATTTAATTACCTGTAATTCATAGATCATTCGTAGTATTAGTATTTATATATATATATAATATATATATATATATATATATAAATAGTATATTCACCCATAGTAACGAAATATTTTTACCTATCAAATATTTTATTCTCACAAAGTTCATGTCAGGAAATTAAAGATGTGAAAGGATAATTTTCCTCCTCATAAATGGTGAGAAACAAGTACTATAAGGATTAGTATTAAAATTTCCTTTATTACAAAGTCGCATGTGTAATTTTTTTTGCAATATGATTTTTGGCACCCCTAAGCTCACAAGTCAAATATTCCACCTGGCTTTAATACTTCTTTGAGAATATTGTATTAGTATATAAAGGATACATTAAGCAGTCAAATGACTTGATTTAAGACTCAAAAACTAACAAAACGCGGCTGAAACCCATATGTTTAATATTAAAGCTTTGATTTAGAAAGCTGGGGAGTCCACTTAAGACAAGGTTCTGTATATATATATAAATATATATACAGGGTGAAAAAAAGTATGGAAACGCTTTCACTAATTTTGTACGGCTTCACTTATACAAATTAAATTTTGTACATCACCACTTGTATTAAGAACCTAGTTTTTGAGACCAGTGGGGACCATTTTTATCTTTTCTGGGGACGGGCCCGTGAGGAGTCGGACTAAAATCTTAAATTTAAGCATAGGCCGAGTTTTTGGTATTCAAATTAAAGGTCTAGTAAAGAGAAACTCATTACCGCAAACGCGCACTTTAAAAGGTTGACCCTATCCAGAGTACGGGCCGTATGAATTTCATAAGTAACGATTTGATTAATTATTAGTTCTCCGCAATTTCACAGTCCTCAAGTAAAACTGGTTTCTGACTGAAAATGACACGTTTATGGAACACAATTATCCAAAAGAATTAAATTAAAAATTATCTATGTATTTTTTTACAAAAAAATAACCATAAACCCTTTTTAAATGAGGTGCTCAACACTGCTCTCCGAAACACTTGTTGTGCAACGAGCAAGTTTATTATAAAAACCTACTGCAGTCACCTTTTGAAGCTTCTCGGGTAAAAATCTTCTTGCTTCTTATAATAAACGATTTGTCAGCTCCTCAATGTTGGCTGGTTTAGTTTTATACACATAATCTTTTAAGAAGCCCCCCAAAAAGAAATCTAGTGGATTAAGATCCTGTGACCTAGCCGGGGCCACTCAACGGTCCTCCCCTGCGACCACTCCAACGGTTAGGAAACACTGCATCTAATGGTTGCGCACAATCCTCAAATAGTAATGGGGCGGTGCTCCCAGTCTTGCTAAAAACCATACTGCCATTAAAAATTTTGCCCCAAGAAGAGCAACGCACTGTCTAGCTGGCAAACATGTTATTTGTCAACATATTGAAATAAATTTTCGCCTGTTAGTATTCCATCTCTATCACAAACGGACCCTGACAATGTTATTGTTCTTATTCCAAGCCCAACATATTCACTTTCTGAGGCCTTTGTGTGTGGCCTTCTATCATCCAGTGGTGGATTAAGGTCGGCCCAGAAAACGGCAATTATGCCCTGTAACTTGTCCATTAACAAAGAAATGTAGCTTCATCTGAAAACAGTATCGAACTTAAAAAATTTGAATTTCGTCACACTTTCTCATCATTATTTCGCACAAGTCAGTCCTTCGATCAAAATCAGCCTCTTCAAGTTACTTGAGGGTTAAGGTTACTTTAAAAGGGTGGGAAACTTTTTTTTGTGTAAAACATTCAACACTGAGGTATGGCTCATATCAAAATCTTCTGCACCCACTTCTGGCCAAGGTGCAGGGAATTTTCAAACAAATGATTGGAGTACATCCAAAGATTATTGTTCATTTGTTGCCGATTTAGGCCTGCCACTTCCTTTCGCGATCTTTGACCTGTTCTAGTTTTCTTCAAATCTTTTTACAGTCTTAAACACATTTGACTTACTAATTGGGGGTCTATCAAGAAAAGTGTCATTAAACAAATGCGGCTGTTTCTTCATAGGGACGAACTAGATATCCATACCCACGCATCATAAGCAGCGTGATTCTCTCAAACTCACTAAGGTGACATTGCTTTTAAAATTAACTAGTAGAATAAAATGTAAACACTTAAGTAAAAAAATGTATAACTATCGCAGTACCTTCTAGTGAAGACTTTCAACTTTATCTTACGTGGACGAAATTATAACGTAGACTAAAAACCAAGTGATATTAAAAATACAAAACTGTGGAGTTTTGCTGTGACAGTACTGTTTGTATTGCTTAAACCAGTTTATGTTTGCCTGAGATAAAAGGGCTGGGGGAC
>NW_025786863.1:0-15241 GCF_021130785.1 Homalodisca vitripennis
TAGTTTTAAAAATGTAATTGTATTCTAGCCAAGGGGTTCCTAATAAGTTTACCGGTAGTGGAGTTTGGTAGAGGTTGAGGGTTTGAACTGCTACAAGTGTTTTTTTAGCCTTTTATACTATATTTCAAATACTAAAAATTGCTATTTTGGTTTAGTTGTAGCAAATATTCAGAATTACGTTAAATAGGATACGTTTGGTAGCAAACAAAATTTTAAGCATAGTTCCTATATATATTTTAGAAAATATAAGATATGAAACATTAGCTTTTTTGCTGTATTTTGTCAATTAGTAACAACTTTAATGATCACTGTGCAAAAACATTTATTTATTGAAAATAAAAACGCAGTAAGTACTTTAAAACATTTTAATGAATTGATTTTCAGTTACCTACGTATATAATTACTGTCATTGAAGCCATATTCCTTCCATAATTGGTTCTAGATCTACAGGAGTTCCATTTATTCCACGCACTTTTGATAACTCAATTTTTTGTTTTGCCTTGAGTAAGGATTGGACTTTATAAATATGTCCTATAATGCTACTGATTTAATATTAATTAATTTTTTTGCATTCACGTTCCATCAAATTTATCATCAAAGAAAATATCAGTCGAAAATGTATATTTTTTACCTGTTGCCTCATTACTATTACATTTTTATTGTACTTGTAGAATATGACAGTTGACAGTGAGTGGATGGTTGTGACCTTGACGTAATAACAATGCGCACATTCTGGCATATTGAGAAGTAACTACTGGTACTACCAATGGTATATCGTTCTTTGAAACACAGACACGATGAGTACGTATATCAATCACTGCCAAACGTTTAACCGCAATGAGATATATTCAATTATGATGACCGCCCATGAAAATTTCACCACGAAGCAGGAATTTTTTCACTAACATGATATTATCACTTAAAGTGAAATCAAAAACAATATTTTTCATCCAGATTATTCTAAGTGAAGTTTCACGATTTATCTTGAAGAGCCATCTGATCAGTTTGGAGCCCGTTTTCCTTTCTCGTTTACTGTATCACAGCTACTGCCAAAATATGTTTAGTTTAAAGAGCAGTTTGAACTGGGAAAAACATGCACGAACCGCTTTATTTATAGATTAAAGGTAGACTGGGCATCTCGCTTAGCTATAAGGTTGAAAGAAAAATGCTGCACAACTCTGAGATGACCATTGTCAGTGGGACTGTTGTGTTAGAGAATCGCTTTGAAAAAGAATGAAACAGGGCAGGCTTTTTTGGTATTTTTTAGAATGGATAATTAGTGATAATTTATTGTACAAAAACATTTAGTGTTACATAAGGTCGTTACATTAATTTTATTTAATTATTTGAAGAATTTTACTCTGTTTTCTCCACATATATCTTGAAGAGTATTGATTTTTCGACAAATATGAATAGGCTATTTCTTTCTATCTGTTATAATGTGTTGACGTAATCTTAAACTAACGCAAATATGCCTAAACGATACATTCTTTTTCAGATTAATTTAAAATAAAAAAATTCGTCGGGAATCCTATTTTTACTGTTGCAGGAAACCTAAATAACGAATTTGGCTCCTTGACACGGAAGAATATAAGAATTAAGTAGGATTCTCCCCTAGGCCGTGATAAGATTGTCAATCGCACGTATGTATTGTACTTTATTTCAAAAAGGGAAACCTAACTATAGCACTATTAAATACTTTAAACCTATAACAAGTAGATTAGCCGGAAGTACAAGCTTTTTGGCTGAGGGAAACTTCCGAGAGCTAAAATACTTATATATTTATCTGATCGAGGCAATTAGGCAAAACTGAGACACCGTTGGTGTGAAGTTTAAAACGCCTAAATGTAAGCTCCTTGTTATAATTTATTCCATATATACAACACCAAGGGCAAACTCTACTATGGTACTGTAAAACATCAAAGACAGGAAGTATATTACAAGGGCTAGAAGTAAACGCTTTGTGACCTAATTAATGTTCCGAGATATGTGTATTTGTATTACCATCTTGGGGTAATATGGGACACCTTATCTGTGACATGTGACTTTCAATCATTTGAATGAGAAAGATCCTATACGTGAAAATCGTGATATTAGTCATGTTAAGCTCTGATACTCTTAACTTTGAACACTTATATAATATCTAGCTGATATATGTCCTCTTGAAAAACATCATGACTTTCCATCATACTATAATCGTTAACGTGTCTTTATTAAGTAGTATCAGGACTTTGATTTTTAAAGGTTATTTATCCAAGTCGTGGTTAACCGAGGTTATATAAACGGTTATATTAGCTAAAATTAATATTTTGAATAGTTTTTTTTTTTGAACATTTTAATATTTCACTTTTGACCGGACCTTACCTAGAATGGGTTCTTGATTATTAATGACATTACGCTACTAAAGGGTTACTTTATCATTAAGGTAAATTATTATAATTCTACAATCTATGGAAAATTTTCTTTATTATTCTATGGCCAGTTTTCTGGCCTTCTTATAGTTGGTTACTGATCTGTAAAACTAAGGTTTTACAACTCTCTAAACAGCGGTCAATATATCCACTATCAATTCTTAGAAATTGGTTGTGGGATGATTTCATTGTTCGAGTAATCTTGGCAAGAGACACTCAGAAATACAAACCTACTCAGCAAGATTCAAGTGTAGATGTAAACAATTGAATATTTCAACGTTCTGAGTCCTCAAATTGATATTCTCACTTTCATTGAAACATGTAGCACTAAATTATTAGCATTATATCGACGTGCTTCAATTAGCGGATTCAGATTTACACTTATTTTACGTAATAACAACCGGTTTACGTAATGAAAATATACTTGTAAAATAATGCCTGGAAAATTTCAAATTTAAATACACAAGTTTTGATACAAATGTAAAATGATCAACTATCTATACCATTAAATAAGAAACCTTAGTTGGTGTGTATCTCAGTTTCTTTGTGAGTGTTTTACTATATCACTTAAAAATGTCTACCTGATTTTACTGAAAAGTTTACAGGAGGAAGTTCTGGTTATACGATATAGGCCTATTTTCTATTTCGAGAATCTCTTAGGAACTACGAAACGTTCTCTTGTAAAATACCTGGCGTTCGTTCTTATATTCGTGTGTTTTGGCTTTATCAGAAGGTGAGTATATGTGTTTTAAATCGCCCTGTGAACTCTAGTTGTAAATAATTATTATTAATTCACGTTTCATGAGGGTGTCACATAATGTTTGTCGTAATTTGTCTGTCAAAGAGAGTTCGTAACATAACAAATATCATGCTTGGTACATAAGGTTTTCCTTTATTTGTGTTCGTTTTAATTTATATTACTAATCAACTACTGTAAAATTACATCTACTGATAATGCGGGATATCATGGTTGTAAGAGTATTTTATTGTTTGATATGAAATTTACCCCCAATATTCATTTCCATTTAGTGGTCATCGTCTTAATCTATGGATCTCTTTCTGATTTGATTCTGGGAATTTGAATTCATAACAGTTCGTAGAGAACCAGAAAATTTGTGAAATACTTCAAGGGTACGTTTAGGTTTTAATCAGATACTCCCCCATCCCAAATCTCTCCAAACTAATATAAAACAAACCCCCATAATACGAAATACAGAAATATTATATGTTTCGATTTAAGCTTCTGCTAACTAATGAGGTCTTCTTCACAACAACGCCGATATGTTTCATTTAATATAATTGTGATAGGGCCTTGTTTATTATAAAAGAAAATACTAATTGTGGCAATCATTTTTGAAATAGTAAACAGCTCACTTAAGGATTGAGACATGGGTTTTATTTGAAATATCTTTCAATAAGTAACGACTCCTCTTCTTTCAGTTAAAAACTACCTCAGGAGAAAAGTATGTTATTCTAAGAATGTGCTTAGATTTATTTCAAGCGAAATGGTAATTCCAACGAATTTTTTTGTTTTTGATTTGTGAGTCAGATAAATTTTGTTGTCTTATTATTTCTCTGCGATCAAGAAGAAAGTTTAACCTCTGAGTTTTATTAGGTTCGTATAGATTGAAGTACGTTAACCTTTTTTATACATCGTATATAGTATTTGAAAAATATGGTATTCGTTGTAAGGATGCTTCGTCTTCCAAAACTCGAACATCTTACTCTCTCTTAAAGTAACAAAGATGACATTTCTGGTTAAGAATAACAACACAACACAGGTGTTTTTACTTTGTAGTTATTATACTATATTATGGAGATATATGACCCTGAGTGCATTTTGGAGTACCTTATACGACATATATATATTAATAATTACTTTTTAATCACTCGTACCTCATATTATTCTCCCTAAAACTTTCAAAAATGTTGCCAGTGAGCGTAGTACCCTCCACATTTCCTACCTGATTGCTTTACAATTATCCTACTATCGGACATCGGATTCCGGCATATAAGCTGTAGCACAATACAATAGTTCAAATGCATAACTTGAATATGCATTGGGGGTAGTGTTTATGAGGAAAAATAACCAAGTGATTAATAAACAGAGCTTGGTTGATGGGGCCACAAGAGCACAAGATAATCAGGGCATTGATGGCAAACTCATGTGCTGGAACATTACACACAATGGAGGACATGAAAAATGCAGGTCAGGCGTTAAAATACGGACAGTGGCTCGAGCACGCTCGCCGTCCTTAGTTGTTGTAATTATGTTAGACTTTTCTCAGATTCAGAAATGTTTTTCATTTACTTACGTTGGTTGTAACATTTTAAGTTATTTGACTAATAAGTCACTTAGAGAAACAATTACTTCCATGGAACGTATACGTACATGCTGGATCATTTAGTGAATCAGCAAAGTACGTATTAAGAATTATGTCTTTTTTGGTAAATTATACTAAGAATATTAAAGCGTGTGTAAAGCTAGGAGAATCCTTCATATTAGATTATAATATATTATTATATTATCAGAGATGTGAAATGTCGAGAGAACGTTTTTAAATGAAAAATACTTTAATTAATCTTGGAAGGTAAAAATAAGTTGAAACTAAACTGTTTTATAACAGGATATATTTTTTTCTATTTACTAAACTTAAACTCTCGTAATGCCATTGAATGTAAAATTATTTTTTGTTATCCTTCCGGATGATTCATTACAACAAACAAATTAGACATGATTTTCCGATAGGGCTGAAGTATAATTAAGTGGCCTCCATCAAAATCGAATATTTAATATTTCTTGAATAGGCGCTATCCTAAACTTTACTTATCCGAATTTAGATTATAGTTGTGTAAAGGCATCTGTTGAAGTATAATAAGCGGCCACCATCACATATCGAATTATTGATATTTTGATTAGTCCTATGTAAAAACTACCGAATTTCATTATAGTTACTTTAAATTATAAACTATGAGCATCGGAAACTGGCCACCAACAGAATTTAATTTATCTAAAATACTATATAAGTTATTTCCGTTATAGAGCTGAAGTATAATAAGTGGCCATCCATTCACAATCGGGGGGGGGGAAAAAAAACAATTATAGATATTTTTTTTTTTTCTGAATAGGCCTTACTGTATCCCTAAAACTACTAAAATGATGAAACCGAACTTAGGATTATAGTTATTTAAAGGACCTGAATTATAATAAGCGCCCAACATCACAAATATGGTTATCGAGATTTCTAATTAGCCTATCTAAACTACCGAATTTCATTATTCTTTTATATTTATATTTTCTTGGGGTTACTGTGTGCGTTTTTTTTTTTGGGTGTTTTGGTATAATTTTTGGAAATTGCTGAATCCATCCTAAAACGGGTGTGGGACCATCTTGGCATGTTTTTACATTTGTATCCCAGCCAGAATGCGCTAACGCATCACAGTTTCCAAATGTTTTTAATTTTAATTCCAGGTTTTTAACTGACAGTTTGTGCTGCTATCAAATATGTGTGTTCGTTTTGTAACATCTTGTAATTATTGTTTGTTGGAGTGCTTAATTGTAATAATTACATTAATAGAGATTGAAGATGTTGTTGAATAGTACATAACAAAACTTATAGTTATTTGATTGACAAGTTATTGTAACTAATTTTGAAAATGTATTGTAAACGAAAAGTGAGGTATATTGGTCGCATAACCGAAGTAGGCATACAAATCAAAAGGTTGTGTTTTCTATGTGTGGAATAATTTAATTTGTTTAACAGTTTGGGGTCACCATAGTTCAAATTAAGTAGCATACAAATCACATGATTGAATAAACTATTGTTAGATAGTTGTAGGAATTGGTTTTATAATGTATAATTCTGTATGGCTATATCAGAAATATAAATAATTTGATTGTGATGGTAGGCCACTTATCTTTACTTCAGCCTTTACATAACTATAAATCTAAGTCCGAATAGTAGTTTAGATATGGCTACTTCAGAAATCTCATATAATTCAATTGTGATGGAGGCCACTTATTATACTTCAACCCTCATCGGGAAAAACCATCTTAATTTTTTGTGTATACTCCCTAAAGGATTTAAACACAAAAATATGTGTACCATTCAATGGCGTTATGATAAATGTAAGTTGTACAAATTGAAAATAACTATTACGTTATTAATTAAAAATTAGTTATTTAGAAATTATCAGTATAGCCTAGTATCGGAAACTGACCAATATAATTGAATTTAAATACCAATTCCTACAATATTAACAATAGTTATTCACACATGTGATTTGCGTCTATGCTACTTAATTTTGAACTTATGTGAACAAATTTTCACTGCAGATTATACAATTAAATTACAAACAAATTATTTTAAGTTTCCAATTAGTTAAAAAACTTGATTATCTAAACTTTTAACAATAGTTATTCACACATAGGAAACACAACTCTCTTGATTTTGTATGCTACTTAGGTTATTTGAGGTTATGCGACTAATATATCACTTCATTAAATTTGCAAAATTATTTCAATAAAACGTCAAATAAAGAAAACTATAGTTTTTTATGCACTTCAAACATTTTTCACATCTCTATTAATGTATTATTACCCATTAGCACTTAAGGCACAATAATTACACGATGTTACAAAACAAACTCACAAATTGATAGCAGCACAAAAACTGATCGGGGACAACCTGGAATGTAAAATATAGAAAAACCTTTTATGGCCTGTGTTGATAATATTAATAATATTTACTATAGAAAAATTGGTTGAAAACTTCATCTTTGCCATTTGCTATTACACCACTGATCCAGCACTTTACAATAACATTCTTTCTATAATTTTAAATGTAAACTCAATTATTGTTTCTGCCTCATTGGATGAACTTCAGCTGAAACTATTAACAGCTGGTTAAGTAAACAGTTTCACTTTGTATTACGTTATCGTTAGCGCTAGTGTGGCGGATCCTATTTTAAAAACACTCCACACATCAACAATTTATTATTTAAAAAAATTAAATTAAATAAAACTATTTAAATTGGACCGAATTGTGAATCAAAAACCATTCTCGGGATCCACCTGAAGGACCACACGAAAAGGTTTCATTAAGATCGGTCCACCCGGATTTAGGGAGGATTTCAGCCCCATACACAACGCCACACAAAAAAATATAAAGTCATATATATATATATCAATGTTCCCAGTATTCAAAATGATGTTTTCGAGTGCCCTTACATGCTTTATATTATATTATTAACTAGTATTTCAACACACAACACATAAACACACAAACTCAACACACACACACACACTCACTCACACCACACAGTGTGTGTGTGTGTTTTTTTTGTGTTGATTGTTAATTGAATACTTACCAATGTTTAAAATTATTGTCCCACACAATCACCTTCCTAGATGTTTGATGTATTTCATAAAAAAAAAAGGGGGAAATTTTGGGGGGCTTTCTTAAAACAAAAAATTGTTCACGTTGTTAATTAGATACTAATCACTATGAATTTTACTTTAAATTATAATATTTCGCACATCCTTACACATTGTTTGTTAAGAAAGATTATTTCAAAAAGTTTTAGCCATTCGAAGCAAAGAATTTACGTAGGCAATGATGTCTGATTTCACAAATTATAATAACAAATTAAAAACAAACACATTCAAAAATTTAAATTATCCAGACAAACTTGTAAAAAATTCAATATAAGTAGGACAAGAAATTTTACTTACAAATCAAATCTTTTTCTCTAAATGAACCTAAATTTACTACCCAAATTCTACCCCGGACCTTTACTAAAATAAACCTATAATTAAAACCTGCTTTACATATTCTACAGTCATCATCGGAAAAACTAGTAAGATATATTTTCAAAAACCACCCTGAGGGTCATCTTTTGGAGGACCTTCAAATTCTTAAAATATGCTTAGTCCAAAACCAATCTTAAACACAAAAATCGAAAAGAAGAAAATTTTGACGGATGTAAAAATTGTCAATTAAAAACCACGTTGTGGCTTCGTTGGCAAAATTATGTCCCTGTAGTCAAAAATTTTATGCAGTAACTATAAAAACCAATAAAACACGTTTATCCAATTAAAGAAACTATTGATTGTAATTCCAAGTAATATAAATATATCAGCTAAATTGTAATTTTTGTAATAAATAAAGTATATTGGCCAAACCTTTAACCCTATTTGATCAGAATGACAGGATCAACCGTTACAGTATTTGTTTCATTGGAGATGAGAGAGCACCCTCGCTGTACATTCCAGGGAAAATAATCAGACAAAATTTGAAAACTGTTACGGAATTTAAAAGGGCATCAATGAGTGTTCCATTGCATGCCAACGAAAATATAAAATAGGTTTTTATTCGAAAAGGAGCTGACACTGCTCATCAACTTGTTTTAAAATCAAAACTGTCCCTTTAGGTTTGAATATTCTTTAATTTATAAAATTATTTTTTTTACTCTTTGGTATTTCTGATTGAAACATCAGCTGTTGAGGTATTTTCCCTGTTTATTATTATATTATCCAGTTCTTTTTCTTCTTTATATTTAGTTACTTTAATTATTTAATTTTCGTAAACATGTATACACAAATTTATTGTTATCTGAAGACCGTATGCTTAAAGGCATTACGAAAATTCATTAAGATGATTTACCAATATTTGGTTTTTTATTTTTACATGAAGATAAGACATATGTATATATATATATAATGTATAAAAAAATTATCAGTCTGTGAACATTAAACTCTAATATATAATAGTTAAATTTTACACACTGGGTAATGGTTTAATACCGAAAACACGTAATTTAAAACTATATTATATATATATATATATATATATATATATATATATATATATATATATATATATATATTTATTCAAAACAAACAAAAAATCTATAAAGCAAAAAGTTTGATTTGAGTTCGATGTTTGTTTTAATATTTGTACATATATTTAAAAATCCATTACTCTGTACACGTTTTATGATAATAACAGCACAAATTTCGTGGTATACTCAATAGTAGAAATACGATATTATAAGTCGAGGTGAAAAATGTACCGATACGTGACAATTGTTAATAAATGAGTTTTTTACAAAACTAGGAGTTATGAAATGAAAAATTCAAGTAAATAACTTGAATATTTTTTATTTCCAAATATTTTTAATTGTGTAGTTAAATCAATTACTAAACATTATCAATCATTACCTATTTATTTAATGCTAAAAATAATTTTATTATACTTCATTGTTAACATTTAAATTTTAACCGCTTCTTAAAGTGGTCTTTCAACTATAACTTGGGAAACCTCCTTGTTTTTACTAGTTGTGAATATATACTACATATTCATAAATAGATTGTTGAACTGAACTGATCATGATTTATGACCCGTTATTATTGAAGTTCTTTGTGACAATAAAAAGATATATTTTTATTTCTTTTTGACGTGACAACGTATTATATTAGGTGTGCGGCTCGGAGTCACTCATGAAAAAGTGTAACGCCCGGTAAACGTTCGATGCCCGTCCAGTGGGTCCGCCGCACGGGATCCGCAACGGGATAAAGGCAGATAACTGTGGGTCCGCAGCACGGATTAAAGCAGATAACTATGTATATTCGTGGAAAATGTGGAGTGCTTAGATTCGTCATTTATACAACAAAACTACACCAATAAATGGTAAATAATTGTAGATACAACTGATATTTCATTATCGTAAAAACTGATGATTGAATTGATTAATTGTTAGAATGGCAACAAAAGTTGAGAAACTGAGTTTATAGGTTATGTCATTACTATTGACAAATGTTGTTAGTGTTAAGTAAATTATTAGTTGATATCACTCTGCAATCATATCGTAATTCAGTCGATTGAGAAGAAACAGCGCGTTATTGCTAGTCAAACATTTAAAATAACAAATTTTAACCTCTAACCTGTCATAACAGTGGGCGACCAAAAAAAATAAAAAATAAAAACAAAACGAACTAAACCGACCAATTACCACGCGGCGAGTTAGAATTATTTAACTGTGTTTTAGCAAGAATTTCAAAATTCCAATTTTAGTAATGGTTTTATTCAACCTTTACCATTTTACAATAAAAAATTTTAATTAATTTCAACATTATGTACAATGCTTTAGTAAACAAGATATATTTCTTATAGTTAAAATTTTTTGTGCAATTATTTTTTTTCATTCAATTCCTTGTTTCTATTGTGCCAATTTAATAATATTCATATCAATAAATATTCTACCGAGAAAATGACGTTGTCACGTTAAATCTTCGCCCGTAAAACCGACTTTACAGGTCAACGCATAATTAATTTTTTTTTTTCATTATTAGATTTCGTGCATTATTACATACAAATACAAAAATAAGATTAGATTTTATAGTACAAAGTGTCTGCTTTCTATGTAAATGCTATTCATTTTTCAATTGTATTAGAATGCTATTAATGATTAATATTGTGAAAGCCACGGACGGTAAGGAATTCCATGATATATTTTATTGAAAACTGTTTATAAAAGTATTTTTTGGTGGTTAAATAACTCAGGTTGTCTTAAAATAGTTCTTAAAAGTTCATATTACACTATAATAAAATCATCTCAATACATATTTAAAAGGATGCTACAAAAATGTACTTGGGTGTTTATTCAAGTAGGTTTTCGTATACTGGATGGACTGTATACTCCAATGATTATTTGGTGATAATTATGTCTGGGTGTGGTTATATAACATGAATATAGTGAGATGTATTTAACTGTTATTAAATTACAACAAATTTTGGATTTTTAATTTTCCTGGCCGTTAGAGTACGACTTTACGCTGCATTACGATGTTTTAAACACGAGGCACGTACACCTGATAGACCCAATGAACACACCTCCTTAGTTAAAATTTCAACATTTCCAACCATAGTACTGTTATGTGGTAGAAATCTCGGTTGCTCCGCCGTCATTTGGGATCGTGTGTAACCGTTTTGGTGGCTTATTTTACATTGAACGAAAAACTATGAGAACACTTCTTTCAACTAGATTACACATAGATGGCAGATATACCTACTTTTGTAGTTTTGGATGTCTCTGAGGTTGTAAAAGATGCACATTTTAAACGTCTTCGTAACCCGTTAAGATCTCTTTAAAGAGGCGTAGGACTCCAGTTACTACGGAAAAAAAAAAAAATCAGGTTTTGACGGAATTTGTTGAAAACGAAAATATATTTTAACATTCACTTCCCTTAGTATTACATAACAGACGTCGCCTTGATAATGTATTACTCACTTTGGTTGGGGAAGTAGTTGCTTACTATTACGGTGGGCCTGAATAAGCCGAGATGCAGGGGAAATTAGACCTCATTTATCCGAGCCTATCTAAAAATAGATTTTAATCCAATACTTTCAATACTGATGGTATTGGTAAAACCGCACGTCTCGCGGTATGCTACTGGTTACGAGGTTTATTAATCATAAAAGGTTACTACAAAATTTAAAAAAATGTACTTAATAACATGTTATCAACACAGTTAGCTTGGACATATAATTCATGGAAAAAGTTCCGATGGTCACATAGGAAATTTGGTCACTTCTCTACAATACTTTTTATTGAGCGAGCAGTATTTAATTTTTTATCGGTTAGATTGTGACGCTTCAACTGTTTTAGTAAATCATGTTCTCATTGAGATATATGCATTTTAAAATCATTAATGTAATAATTGTTGGTATCTTATTACCGTCAATTAAATGATACGAGTATGCCAAAGCCTAGTTGGCTCTGCCTTGGTTATTGCTTTATATTTCTCTATTTAAAAACTAAATATATCTTTCAAAATATATGGGACTAGAGACCGGAATATTATCTTCTGTTCTTGTCAGCATTCTATAGATCACTCATCCAGTAATGGTCAAGTGGATGAAGCTTGTAACTGATGAAGTAAAATAAACTATACAATTCGTCGAAGGCATTTTAATAAAAAATTTGACTTACATAATTTAAAAATTTGTGTATTATTTATATTTAGATAGTATATATATATATATATATATATATATATATATATATATCACAGGAAAATTAGGAAATTAGATTTTCTAATATTAATATAATTTTAATTCAATCAATTGTCTACACTAATGGACTATTATAAGCATTCGATCTATTCTTAGGTAACAATGATACGGAAAAGTACATTATAGATAATAAAAATGAAATTTATAAGTCATAATGATATCGTCAGTGCATTATTATTATCATAATAGTATGATATAATAAATCAAATCCATTCTTTAAAGTATATTTGATAGATCTTACAAGGTTTACCTCCAATGGTGTTTTTTTGTAAAGTTTAGTTTATTATAATTTAGTTTTTTTTTAAATATATACCCCTCCAACTGGCGGTCATTTTTTCCTTGTAAGTGGCGGCATGTTTTCGAGCCTCGTGCAAGGGTTTTTTTAAACAAGCATTTTTTCTTTTGGCGGGATCTTTTTTTGTTTTTATTAAAAATATACATTAAAAGTAATATATATATATATATATATAGAAGTATATATTTTTGTGTTCAGAATTAAACTTATAATAATATTAGTATTTAAATTTGGCCTTAAAAAAAATGTTTTTACTAAAAATTTTTTTCCATTAAATTCAAAAATTTACATTTTTTTTTTTTATTTGGGGGGGACCTTACCTAGCAACCCAAGTTATAGTAAGAAAACTATAACAGTGAGATAGCCATTCTGTGTCAAATTTTATTCTTGTTTCTGATACACATAAGCATTATTACAAATGTATGAAACTATAATAACACTATATAACAAAAAGCAGTCGATGCGCATAAATTGTGAAAATAGAGTGTATATGTAAGAGTTTCCTAATAAAAGTTTTACTAATACAGTTTTACTTCAATACATGTTATATTTCATATTTTATTACTCAGAATGAAGTAAACTATACAGCTGTAGGTAAAAATAAATTCCATAAATTTTTTAAGAGTGGAAAAAAGTGTTCATTTTGTCAATACTCAAAAACTTTTGTTGATAAATTTTCAAACATCAAAGTATAAAATGTTGTTTCAAAGTCTTGTATTAATATCTCAATTTATAAAATCTATGGTTTACATCTGATGGGAAATTTTATTTAAGTTTTAGAAAACCAATAAACTGTGTCTAAATATATTACATTTTGTGGACATGTTTATTACTAAAAAACTAACAGTATATAGCCTACGCACTAACAATGACCCTGGGCATGGTCCAAACAGTTATTCTACATAACCAAAGAAATTACGGTAATTATTATATATGGGTGTGAATATTGTTATTTCAGAACTAAAAGAGTGCATAAAATAACGTTTAGTGAGTGAAAAAAACAATAACAAACTACGTAAAATGAATTTTAGCCAAGTCATTTTGCCATAGCCTACACAGATATTCGATAATTCATCTCAAACATTTTTCAGTAAAAAGAAATTTATTTATTCTTAAAAATATATTTATTTGCACTACGGCAATATCTAATCAACTCACCAACACACTAAAACACAACACTAAAACACAAATAAAACTTACTAATAAACACGAATCGTCACATTAAACAAATTCAGACGGCATCGACAACTATGGCGGTCACAATGAATTGCATTCATCTTTCTTTTACGTTCCAAACTAAGAACTTGGGTACGTGTTTGCAACTTTAATACAAAGAGGAATAAAGACTATAGTATTCCTTATTTAGGCTTTTTTCCCGGAATCCAATGGTGCATGTTTTGAATCGATACGTTTGCCGGGAAGTATACAGTAATAAGTGATTATGCAAGGGAATGTTTCTTCGTCAAAATTTTGACGAACAACAATTAAATTGTTAATAAAAAATATATATATTACACACATTTATGTACAATTTTTGTATAATAATTATTTAAACCAAGTCTTGATATGATTTCAAATAGCCGAATGCTTCATGCAATTAAAAAAAAAAAAAAAAAAAAAATATATAATCTAAAGTTTTAAAGTATATATTTTCTCAGTTGTCTCATGCCTTTATTTCCTTGGCGTTTTCAGTTATGTACATATAAAATAACAAATTTGTAAAAATATGTACAAGTTTGCGTTGTTACATGTGAAATATTTAATGTTATTTATATATCAAGTTTGTTTTTGTTATTTATTACATTATTCATGGAATAATGATGAAGTATTTGGAATTTAAATTTAGAATACGGATTTTAATCTCCACGTTTAAATTTTTTAATAACAGTTGTAGTATGTGCTTATATGTGTTTTCTGTAGATTTTCCTCTCAATATAGGGGATAAAAAAAGAACTGCATTGTAAAACAGATGGGTTATTCTTGAATAAAACATAGTTTGAATTTGAATGATGCTTGTATTGTGTAAACTCTCATTATCTAACAGATCAGTTGTATGTAATCAAGGTAAAATTGTCAGTACTCATAAAGATATCTAGGACATAAAGGTACGGGTATTAAGCAAAACAAGAATCTTTTAGAAGTAAGATGCCAGAGGCTACATTGTGGTACGTAGAACCGTTATATAACGGATCGTAAGCTGTGTAGCTGTCCATTGTCAGTATGTCTGGGACATTAACCCATATTGTCACGGTTTAAGGTAGCTCATTCCTGTGTATTAAGGTAGAGATCCTAAAGTTTGTGGCTTGGTGTGATAAACGTTAATTACACGACTTATAGATTGTTGCCAAAATTTACTTAGATTACCCTTTTAAATTACCTACACATGTTTTTGGTGTGAAATAATTAGTAATATTTAGGTTAGGCTCTAAACAAATTGTGTTTACGTTTGACATGGGTTG
>NW_025786864.1:0-12439 GCF_021130785.1 Homalodisca vitripennis
AAAAAAAAAAAAAAAAAAATATAGAAAAAATGGAAATAAACCCCCAGATTAAAATTTGTTTTCTTTCCCCGACAAAAATGTTTAAATCCTTATTCCGTAGAGTTAAAGGACTCGCTTTATCTTAAGTTAAAAAAAATTTAATCTTAATTTGATAGTGATTTTAATATTCTTAAAGTGACACATAAACTTTTTTTTTTAAGGTACCTTTTTAAAAAAATTTCAGACTATTAAAATTTAAAAACCTGACCAAAACGAACCAAATTCATTAAATTTAAAAATCTTTCTTTACGCAAGTGTATAAAATGAACTAAATAAAAAGGTAGAAAATGTGCAAAACTTCATTAATTTGAAAAATTATAAAAAATCCTGATGAACCAGAATTAACGGAGAAATGAAATTTGAAAATGCTACTGGGGGGCAAAATCAAAACCCACCCTTAACTAAAAGGGGAAACTGACGAGGAACAAGTGCAGCACTCCTGGGTTTTCGCCGAAAAAAAGTACCGGAAAGGCGATTGTCGGTAAATAGCAAAGGACCAAGTTCCGGGTTAAGTTTTTCTTTTAAAAAATGCCCGTGTGTTAAAATTTTTTATTATCGGGATTTTTCAATTTTAATTTTTTTTTCTTCTTAATTTTCATTTTTATAAATCCTCAATCAAAAAAACTAATTTTTTTGTAAAGACTTAACATGTTTTTTAAAATTTAATACATCACATGTTGCGCAGTCAATGCAGTTCTCCAAAAGAAATACAACAAGCTCAAGGTACCGGGTAACAGCATTTTGAGGAATTGCAAATTTTAAAAATATGAAAATTTTTAATTAACTGGGGAAAGTAAAAAAATAAAGGGGTGAAGGGGTTTTTAAAGTATTAAATTTGGAACAAAAAACCACGAAAAAAATAACGTTTTAAAAATTTAAATAGTATCACTATAATTTTTTCATCTGCACCAAATTTTTTTAACTTTATCATAAGACGGGATTAAGAAAATTCCAAGCACTTCCTAAATAAAACAGCGAATTCTAATATCTATCGACTTGAAAAAGGGAAAATAAGGGGTTTCCGATACTATATTCACGCTGTGCACTCCCTGCGCATGGGTGAAAACGTAAAAAACAAAACACGATTTCCCAAGACTTCTTTCGTTAAGGGGCTTGCGTGCGTTCAAGGGGAAAAGTTACTACGGAACAACAAAAAAAAAACCCCTGGGTTTAAGAAATTGGGTAGAAAAAGGGAATCACATACGAGAACAAGTTTTCCAAACAGTTGGGTAACCCATTAATACACTGAAAAAATTGAGAACAACGATATATCCCAAACAACCCAACAGTGTTTATGAACCGGGTGCTGCACCCTATCAATTGTCACTGTCGTTCTTTGGAAATGGACTATAAATCAAAGAGGCCTATTCGAGGTGGGGCCTCAACAAGGATCTAAATAAATCACCAAAAACCGTAGAAAGCCCGTCACGGGAAGCTCTCAAAACGAACCCAAGAGAAGAACCCTGTCTTTTTTTAAAAAACGGATCTCTACAGATCCAAAACTCGAGGCTTCTTGCAGTTAAGCAATCCCATGACTTGTGATCTCAGTGTAGATCTTGGTATCATCCGTAAAGAGCAAAAGTCAGTAGTGAGGTTGAGCCCAAAATCTTGATAAAGATACGGGGACTGGACTGAACCCAATGACGATTTTTTTGGGCACTCCTGAAAGAGCCGGTAATCCCTCCGATCACGTACCTTAAAATCTAACATACAGCGTCTTCTATCATATAAACCTAAACAAATGGAGTAAATTATCATGGATTCCATAGGTTTCAACTTGCGTATGAACGAGCATGATAATTTTCCCCAACAGCCTTTGTAAAATCAAAGCGTGGGCTATGGTATCGACCTGTATATTTCTTTTGCAAATAACTACATGATGTTATTCTGAAATACGGCTAGATTTGTCGTTGTAGATCTACCACAGCAGAAGCCATGCTGCTCTTTTATAATGGAATTTTTAAGGAAAAGACAACACGTCCAATAAGATGTTCTCAAATATTTTGGCATTATCAGACTGAATGACCACTGGTCTACGGGTTAGAGCAATGACGAAGATCTAGAAGGTCGCCGCAAAAAATGTTGTGTAGATCTGTTTTGTAGATACTTGACGTGCAGAGTTTGCAGTCCAGTGATGAAATAACAGGTGTTTTGACAGCTGGAATGAAATTTACTTTATTGATATGACTTGTTAATTGGTTGTTGCAAATTTAAAACTAAGGAATAAAATGTTTTGGCGTAATTCTGGTTTGGAACACATGAACACACTCAACTTAATGAATATAGACTTATCATAACGCAGCCATGCAAAGTCAAAAATGTGATTAATATAGGTGAACAATAAAATACAAGGATGTTTTTATGATAACTCTTGATACAGAAGTAATCGATACTAAAAAATGGTACATTAGGTTTCTTCTAGGTCCAAGAAAGAGCTATATCGATTTAAGGTCAGTCCGTCTGTATTTTCCATCCATTTGGTGCTCTTCCTTTTCGCCTTTTCTTCAGTATTCCCGTTGTATCGGTTTATTCAGAAAAATGCTTCTATTTTACAATGAAACATAGTTAACCAATTAGTATATAAAATATACACGAATTAGTAACTAACACTTTTATAATAACTGGTGTATATCTAGGTGTCTTCGAACTCTGTACCACAGATTTCAGGTTTTAAATTCTTGAGTCATACACAATCTGAAGTATCATATTACAGCTCAAAAAAGTCAATAATAATCTTAAAAAGACTGTAATTGATATAAATTACTACATATAACAGTTAGTTTACAACAGTAGTTATAATCTATAGTGGTGTCTAGATATCGGGGGTATATCTAGGGGGTCGTACGATCTCGGTACCATATTGGCAGGTTTTATTCGTGAGCTATACACAATCTTGAACGGTATCATCATTACAACTCAAAAAAGTCAGTAATAATCTAAAAGACTGTAATTGATATTTTTCACTTAACTATTTTTAATTTTACCAACTTAATGTAGTAAGGGTAAATTGTATGCCACTATATAATATAAAAAAGTTAAACATATATATTTAACGTAAAAAATCAACGGAAACTTGATGAACACAGAAGTAATAAAAATAACATAACATATAACATTAGATCCGAATGAAAAAAAGTAGATTTTGATTTTAAAAGAACAAGCCACAAAAAAGTAGACTTCCACATCTTGAACCTTGTGATTGGAAATTTTTAAAAAATCCGGTTTTAGAGCTCTAATTGTAATAAAGAATGAGAATTAAAAATTAGCTACACTAATTAAATTAAGTTGGATTTAATAGCCAAAGTAAAAAATATGAGTTATGAAAATATTAAAGTTTTTTTACCTCACTCTCTCTCTCTCCTTCTCGTTCTCCTCCCTAATTTAGTTTTACTTATTGGACATAAAAAATCTACAAACCATTCTTTCGGCCTATATTTTACATACCTACGTTATTTTGAAATCCTCCCTTCCCTTGGGGGTTAACCTCCACTGGCCTCTAAAGAATTGACCGAAAAATAACATCTTGGACTCTATAAAAGTGCATTAAAACAACAAAATTTAACAGTCTGTTAAATTACATCTAATGTATTATGTAAACATTGCGGTTTATTACAACAAACCTATATGTTTAATTACCATAAACCTCAATGTTAAATTTTACATTTGTAACGACAGAACAAACCAGATTATTGCAGGCCCTAGTATAGTCCCATAAACCGACTTGCAAATCACGTTAACCGCTAATAATTCAACAGACAACGTTTGTTGGCTATCCATAGGTAAACAACTCTTATTGTTTGTTTCGTTAGCCACAGCAGAGCTTAGAGCAGTGGTTGTTACCAGTTAACTCGCCCCCTGGTGGCTTCTATTTTACTAGAGATCCCTGTAGATTTTGTGATCTCTTCATTTCAATGTTCATTTCAGAGACCCGTTTTCTGATAGGATGTTGTGTGTAATTCAAGTAGAAACATTAGTATTGACGAAGTTACTAATGTAAGATCATATTTTTACAAAAGAAAAATCCGTATTTTAATTTTATATCGATAACTCGGATGCGATAGCATTGCATGAAATGGATTCCATTTACAACATATTTCTTTTAAATTAAAAAAATTTTACCTAATTTTGTTTAGTGTTACAACAATAATCTTTACTTTGTGGTGATGGCTCTATACGACTAATGGCTAACTTCTCGGCTTATATGAGATAATTAGTATATTGCGTTTGTGGTGAATCTAGGTTTAGGGTGTTTAAGATCTGTTTGTGTTTATCTTTGTGTCTTGTCCTGGTACTATAACTATAAAAATAATTCACCTATCTACTTGATATCTTGAATACACCCTCTGCATAATGTTCCATCGATGATTTTGCATGTCACTTCTTTATGGATTTGGATGAAATTTTATGTACATTTAACATTGGATATGGGGAAAAGATTTCATGACAAGAGAGTACGTTCGTTAAAGACAGAAATATCTTATTTTATATAAGTATAAATAATTCATATGCAAACTCAGTACAGATATATTTTTAACATGAAACATAGTGACGCATGTGCTGTGATTAATATGTTTCGAGTTGGTCAATAAAACCCTCGTTAAGTTTTGTCACAATCAATTCTTTCGTTTTATTAGTTTATTACATGATTTTTTTTTATACGTTAATACACATGATAGTACGGATCCATTAAGGGATATGGTTGAGTGTTAGCCCAATATAATTCATGGGGATGTGTCGAGAATAACTTGAACTATATATTTGAGGAAGGTGAACTATAATTATGCCTATAAGCTTAAGAGGAAGTTGAAACGGGAAGCATATACGACTTCCATATTTGTAACAATTCCACCCACTATAGGTATGTTATGTGTAGAAAAATTTATTTGCGCCTCCATGATTAGAATCATGTCAAAACATTTTTGTACACTCAAATTATGCATCTGAAGATACAAGGAATATACATTATCATATTTATTACACTATATTTCTATTCTACGTGTCTCTAATGGTCTAAACAATCCAAAGAGTTGTTGTTCTTCATGAAAGACTAATTTTTGGGTCGCCTTCATAACGAATAAATACTAAATTTCCAGGAGTTAGGCGTGTGGTAAACGTCAGATATCAGACGCTGCACTAAGCGGAAGGCAACCTGGTGCCCTACTGAAACATTCATATTGAACCAACAGTTAGCACCATTTTATTTTGTAGAAAACTATTTTTTCTTTATTTTGCTAAGATATACACTAAGAGGCTATGGGAAAGTACTTTTCTATTTAAATGTCCCTTTCTATGAATCTGCTTTTCATCGGCTGTATACTCTCTAGAAAACATAGTTTCTACTAACCTTAACATTTGTGTGTAAATTATTTTCTACATGACATTAAACACAATAATTGTTTACATACCTCATTATGTGAGCGTGTACATCTTTGAAGTATGACGCCAGATGTATTTTTGGAACAGTTTACTCTGTTCGACATTCATATTTTTGTAAGAAACTTCAGATCCTAAATAGACAAATCAATTTTTTAATTATGATGCATATCCATTCACGAGCTATGTTGTTATTAAAAGCATACAAAATGCCTATTCTACTTGTATGTCCCGAATGTAAAAATGTCCTTTACTTTATGATAACTCGTCTGCTCCTAAAGAGATTTGCGAATGACTGGAAATGTTGTAAGGTGGCAGCAAATTGGTACGCATTAACTTGAAACAGTATAAATTTTATGTTAATACCTAAAATTAAATGATTTTAATATGATTTCTTTTTGCATTAATTTTGCTGATTTTACAAGTGCTATAACAATGGATTTGAGTTTTAACTATTACACTGATAAATACCTTTACTTGGTGTAAACTATCGGAGGATGAACAGAAAACACAAAGAATAAAAAAAACATTGCCTAAATTGATTGTTGGTTTATTGTATTTCACAGTAGCTTGCATAAAATATTATACCTTACGTCTGAGTACTGCAGTTTAGTTTCTAAAAACCGTATACTGTTATACATCATAGTATTAGATTTTCCTGAATTAAAAAACAGAAAAAATATTTGCTCGATTCTGAAACAAATCCTGGTTCAGTTTTTACTATACACGGCTACACATTTATGATAACTCAGCCCCTACATTACACAATTAAGTATACTGAACTTTAATGAAACACACAGGGACAAAAACCAGTTTTTTATAACCATAAAATACCAATTTTGTATAGTTTATAAATAAGTATTTTTTAGCGGTTTTAGCAAGGTTTAAGTTATTTCATAAGGACGACATTGATTTAGTTTACAGATGTTAACATAGCTATTATTTCACAAGTGAAGAATAAACCTGTAGAATACGAGCAAAACTGCAAACTTGTTTTCAGAAACACACACAACGAAATTATTTACTTTTCTTATCGTGTACAATGTAATCAATGTTACTTTACCTCCTTGATTATAAAACCTAAATAGAGAATATAGAATAAGCCTTTATATTCTTGAGTACTTCTAATTAAAGGAAAAATACTCTTCCTAATTCCGAATAGAATCATATTAAAAGTGTTGTTTTGGTGAAAACGGCCGAGCGTGCTATGCGTGGGTATGCGGTTTTTCAACATACCTGCCAACAACAGGCCTGTTTCCTTCGGATAACGCAAATCGTTCGTGGATAAACAACCTTGAACAAAACTGTATCAACGTTTTAAAAAAACGATGGAGGGAGTGCCAAAAACCGTTCGAAACCCTCCAAATAAATCGCTACTGTTCAACAGCCAATGCTCAGAAGTCAACGCCGATCTGGCCAACACAACTTGCCTCTACGCCTTGGAATAAGTAACACCTTCGGTGAGAAGGACTCTTCATCAAGATTTAAATTTTCATCCCATCACAAAATACAGATTGTGCCATTCTCTCAAACCAACTGACCATCAGAAACGAATTACAGTTTTGTGAGGAAATGGCCAGAAGACTTAAAGAAAATGTCGACAAGGTAAACAACTTGTAGATGAGCGATGAGGCGCATTTCCACCTCTCTGGGTTTTGTTGATAAACAAAACTTCAAATACTGGTCTGAGGAAAACCCAGGCGCACTTCAATGAAACGCCTACTTCATTCTGAAAAAGTGACGGTTTTGGTGCGCAATATCAGCAAGAGGAATCATAGGCCCCATTTTTCTTTGAGGATAGCATTGGATTCATTCTGCTCCGAGACGGAGACGATATAAACAATTCTACTAGAGCCACAATCGACCAGGGGGGGGGGGGGCGGATGAAGATGACGGAAGAGGGATCTGCCTCGGCGGTCCCAGTTTGGCGGAACCGGTATACCGGAGCCGCTGGCGACACTACTGGAGGGTTCCCGCGCGTGCTTGCCAAGCGGGCCTCCAGCGCTGTCATGCCCAAAAGGCCTTTCAAGAGAGCCAATTTCACCGCTGGACTACCCAATAACATCTTTCCACCCGGACGGGAGACCAGGGCCCGGTGAAGTCCGGAATTTACCGGAGTCCTGTTGTGCAATGTGCCAGGTGAGCCCGCACCGGTCATCCCGACCAGGCCGCGGGGATCCCAGCACTGCACTGCTGTTCAGGCCAGCACAAATATTCCACCCGGGACATGTCAGGGCCCGGGTGAAGTCGGGACTACCCCCGAGAGCTGCCAGGGTGCAGCGACCAAGTGCCAGGGGAACGCTGGTCAGAGGCCGTAAAAGGCCATTCTAAAGGCCACCCAGCCACACCGGGTTTTCTGCTCCGGTACCGAGCCCAGGGTGCTGACCTCGACTGCGGCCTCCGACGGACCCTCTCTCGCTCTACCGCAAGCCTGCGGAAGAGACAGGGGGCTCCAGCAACGATCTCCCATCAAAGAGCCGACGGACGGACAAAGAAATGACCAGGCCTGGAGGTGGAGCGGGGCCCCCGCATCCCCCCCGATAATACTTGACGTGCCCAAGGGGTGGGCGAGCCACGCAGTTACACTAAAGCAGCTCGTGGGCGGTGACCTCGAAGCCGTGTGCACGGCTAGAACGCTCAGGCTGAAAACCACAACCGTGGCCCACTTCAGGAGCATCCAGCGCTACCTTCAGGAGCAGAAGACCGCTTCCACACCTTTGCGATGACTACGGAGCGGCTTCTGAAGGTCGTGATAAAGGGTTGCCTTCAACCCTTCCCCCCGGGGGAGCTGAAGGCAGAACTCCAAGCTGACGGGCTACGGCACGGTAGAAGCGAAGCTGCTTAAAACAAGGAGGGCCAGCCGACCACTTGTGGCTTGTCACACTACCTGGAGGCGATGATGTCAGGCCTCCTGCGGAAATCTACGGCCTGACAAACATATTGTTCTGCAGGCTGGAGGTCCGCAAATACACCAGTCTGGCGGACCAATCCAGTGCCCCCGTTGCCAGGGATTTGGCCACGGCTCAAGCCAATTTGCCCATAGGGAAGTACGCTGTTTTTCGCGCGGAGAGGGTCACCCGCTAGCCTCTGCTCTAAGGAATCCTCCACCCCGGCAAAGTGCTGCAACTGTGGTGAGGCCCACGCGGCAAACTACAGGGGTTGCGCCGCCTTCAAGTCTGAGCGGCAGATGACATACTCACGGCAACAAAAGGCTCTCTAAAAGTTCTTCCAGACCGAGAAGCCGAATTCCCTCCTGCCCATCCCCGGTAAAGAACCCCAGACAAAACCCCATGGCCCAAAAAGATTCCCAGAAGGGCCCGGGTGTGAGGAAGAGGGAATCCACAGGTGCAGCGGCGTCGCCATCCCCCCCCCACGAAACCCGCTAAACCCGGCCCCGGCCTGCAAGGATCCAGGACCAGCAACGTCAACAGCTACGCCCGCCAGCAACCGAGAAGCCCCCGGAAGATTCCCACCCACCGCCACTAGATCCCCACCTCCACGCCCACGCCTCAAACGTCGGAAATACCAAAGACGGCACCCAGCGTGGAAACGGCAACCCCCCTGCCCCCCACCGACATCCCAACGACCACCAGCCTGCTGCCACTCCTGCCTCAAGACCTCAAGCAGAATATCGAAGATGATCTCCCAGCTGACCAGCACGGTTGCGACTTGTTTTTCCGCCACCATGCATGGGGAAACTGAGAGTCATCAGCTGGAACTCCGATGGGATAGCAGACAAGAGGCTGGAACTCAGCCAACTACTACAGGACTTGGATGTGGACGTCGCCCCTTTTCCAGGAAAACCCACTTCAGGACGTCAGACCGCTTCAGCATCCCCAACTGCCAGGTGTACCGCACCGACCGGCAGCTCCAGAACATCCGACGCAGCGGAGGCTCGACGATCTTATACATCGGCGAGTGACTCACCGTCACCTGGCAGCAGTCCCTCTCCAGGAATCGAGATCACTCGGGTTTTCCGTCCCCGTACAGTGGAACTGAACTGGAGATCGCCTCGGTATATAACCCGCCTCAGAGGATCATCCAGCCACGCTGCCTCGATGCCCTGCTGCGACCTGGTCCCCCTGCACTTGTTGCCGGGGACCTCAAAAGCCAAGCCCTGGACTGGGGATGCCGAAACTCCAAATCCACCGGCAGAGAACTCCACCGTTCCTGGAAAACCGTCGCCACATCCAAGTACTGAGTCCCGAAGAACCGACACACTACAGCTACAACGGACGTCATCTTCCAGACATACTGGAAATCGGTCTAGCTGGCTCACTTGCCGGCCCAAAATCGAGGTTTTCGCGGTGTCTGATCTTTCATCAGGACCACGTGCCAGTTGTCTTTGACCTGCCAGACGACGGAGGGTTTTAGCATATCCAACCGGCTCGCTCCCCCAAGGTCAACTGGCACAAATACGAGAACTACCTCGCTAACAGGCACCGACCGCCACCAACTCCTGCCGAGTCACCGGACCAGCAGACCGACAATACTCGACCTGACGACCACCCTCCAGGAAGCTGTGACAGCCTCGTCATCACCTCTCTCCAGGACGGACATCGCACCACCTCTACCTGAGGATTTGAGAGAGGAGATACGTCTTCGACGCAGGCTGCGAAGGGAGTATCAGCAGTCCCCTTGTCCCCCACGCCAAGGAGACCTTCAACCGCCAGGCCAGGAGGTGCTCGAGTCTCCTGGCGGAACATAGAGCGGCAGCGTGGGACGACTTCGTGGAGCACCAAGCTGACGGTGGTGTCGGCGGCATCTGGAAACTCTCCAGAGCCCTCCGAGGGGAGAAGAAGACGAGGCGGCCTCTTCACGGCCAGCGTGGTATCGTCTACTCCCCTGGAGACCGAGCGGAAGCCTTCGCCGACTCTATGGAAGACCAATTCTCCCCACACTTAGACGTCTACGACGAGGACAACTGCGAGATGATCGAGGATTTCCTGGAAGACTACCAACCCGAAGATGACGACCCGTTGCCACTTGTGACCACTCTCGAAGTGCAGGACCACCTTCGCCGCCTTCGCCCGAAGAAGGCCCCTGGCCCGGACTCCTTGGGGACTCCAGCATTGAAAAATCAGCCGACTTGGGTGATTGTCCACGATCACCTGCATCTTTAACTTATGTTTACGCCTGGCCTACTTCCCGACCACCTGGAAGGATGCCAAGGTAAATCATGATTCCCAAGCCCGGCAAGTACCCTCTCTTCCCGGAGAATCACAGGCCAATCTCTCTCCTGCCTGTGCCTCCAAGATCCTGGAGAGAATCGTCCTGGCGAGGTTCCCTGAGGAGTTCTTCACGTCTATCAGGACTGAACAGTTCGGATTCCGCTCTGGACACTCCACCACTCAAACAGCTCCGCAGAGTATTAAATACCATCACTGGAGCTGTGGAGAGGAAGCACCACTCCACTTCGGCCCTGATAGACGTTAGCAAAGCCTTCGACAAGGTATGGCATGAGGGACTGCTGTTCAAACTCACAGAATCCCCGTTGCCTGGTAGGATCTTCAAGCTACTCCGAGTTATCTCCACCTCCGGACCTTCAGCGTCAGCGTTGCCCGATCCGCCTCCACGACCCGCCCAGTGACATCTAGTGTGCCACAGGGATCGGTTTCCCCGGCCCGATCCTGTACCTGTGGTACACAAACGACTTTCCGGTCGCTCCGAGAGTGCAGCTGTCCTTGTATGCGGACGATGCGCGCTCCTCACGGCCACGTCTGCCAACCTGAGGATGGCTGGATTCTACATCCAGCGGCAGCTGCACTACTGGAGCCCTGGTTGACCAAGTGGAGGATTAAGGTCAACGTTGACAAGTGTGAAGCATAAACTTCACCAGGGCAAGGAGGCAAGCCGACAGACGACACCTGACACTCAACGGGGACTACATCCCTTGGAAGACGACAGTGAAGTACCTGGGGGTACTCCTGGACTCCAAGCTGACGTTCACTCCCCACGTCAAGAGGATCTGCGGCCAAGCGAGGAAGGGCACCGGCAGCATCGCTCCCCTGCTCAACTCCACGAAGCTACCGACCAGGACGAAAGTCCTGCTCTACACTGCTCTGATACGACCAGTGCTCACATACGCGGCCCCAGCTAGTACTAACCTCACCTGCAAGACCGCACGGAGACAGCTGCTCGCAGTCCAGAGCGTCTGCCTCCGGCGGGCCACTGGGTCGCCCTGGTTCGTTAGGAACACCGTGGTCAGGGCTTCGTCCAACGTTTTCTACCATCAGGAGCTTCGTGGACGGACTAACATCCAGACTAGAAGAGACCGCAGCATCTTCACCTTGGGAACATCTACTACAGCTCAGTTTCCCAGGAGGTCCCCGCACTGCGCCTTCCAATGGAAGACTGATAGACATCGGAAAAGACTACGACCACTACCACCACTACTACACTGAAATACTACAACATATTACTGACGAGTAGCAAAAGCTACTAGGGCTTTGACCCTTGCCTACACTAAGCAAAAGCCAAATCGGCAGAGGCTTAGAAAGACAACCCCCCACAGTCACAGTAAACCTGACCTGATAGCAATGGAAGTGCTGTGACTGTTAACTCTGAGCGTTACGTTGCAAAAGATCCAGAACTTTCTTACACCACAACTTTCCCGTTTTCCAGTAAATGAACACACAATGTTCCAACAAGATGGGGCACCAAGCCACACTGCAAGAGTTGCTATGAATGCTGTGAATGCTTTGTTTCCAGGTGGCGTTATTTCCCGAAACGGGGATATCCCTTGGCCCCCTCGCTGTCCAGATTTGACAGCCTGTGACTTTTTTTTATGGGGTTATTTAAAAACAAGAGTTTTGCAGAAAGGTCCACCCAGAACTATCCCTGCCCTAAAAAACGAATTCGGGACGAAAATCGAAGGAATACCAGTCAATATGCTGCAAAATGTCATGAGAAACTTCCAGGCCCGGCTGCAGCAGTGCATACATTCCAATGGAGGACATATGACAAGTTTTATATTCGAAAAATAATTTGTTCATTTATTGTACAGTAAATGGCTACCTTTTTTTTA
>NW_025786865.1:0-15960 GCF_021130785.1 Homalodisca vitripennis
CGTCGATTGACGTTCTTTTCTTTGGCCCTTCTAGAATTAAGTCTGATGTTACTCCTGTCACGACTTTGAGCAATTTGCTCACTTCTATGGTCTTAAATCCAAACTGGTTGCCAGTGACGGATTATACGTTTTTCAAAAAAATCCGAAGTCTAAAAAAAAAAGTCTTTTTTAAAACTGTTCTTAATACTAGTAAAACAAAATTGAAATAGACCCGGTATTTGCTTGAGGAAGGTGGGTCCATTTATAAAGGACCCGAACCATTCCTTAGCCCTTTTTAAACTCTTGTTAGAAAATATGCCACTTCCCAAGCGAGACGTTTTATAGTTTTTAGTTGTAATTCCTGACTTACAGCGTGTCACAACGCTCTGGTATGATTTGTTATATTGTTAACCTAATTCTGTAATTATGTGTTAGGAATTTAGTTTAATTTCGTGAAGAAGGAGCACCACGATTGCCAGATCTTGAAAGCGTAGTGTTGCCGTTTTGTTTTATCCATTGGGCGATAACAAATGTCCGAAAAAAAATCACTATAAATCTAAAAAAAAATAATTTCAAATTTTTACACTATAGTAAATTAAACATATTTATTTCACGGAGGACTATAGAAGTTGCTGTTCAAATAATTTAGAGAGTTCCTGCTAATCTATCCCTCGTGAGTTTAGTAAAAAATAATACATTAAATGGCCTATTTCAAATGTTTATTGATTTTTGCAAAACTATGTTTAATTGTATTTATAACAAATAAAAATTATGCATGTCTATTGCCCAAACTGAACAAAGTCAAAGAGGTGGAAACCAACCTACAACCAGTTCCATGTTGGAAAGTTAATAATAGAATGGCTCGCCTTGATTATTTGCCTTGTTACCTTGCAAATAATAATAGCTGCACGGTTTTGGAGGAACCATCAGTTTCAATTACATGTAAAAGAACAAAATATTAAAAGAAAATCTATAAAATTTACGTCACTATAACACAAAACTGTTGTGTTTGTTTTGTAGTATTATAAGTATTCAATTAGTATTTTTTTTTTTTTTTTTTTTTTTTGTTTTTTTTTTTTTTTTTTTTTTTTTTTTTTTTTTTTTTTTTTTTTTTTTTTTTTTTTTTTTTTTTTTTTTTTTTTTGTTTTTTTTTTTTTTTTTTTTTTTTTTTTTTTTTTTTTTTAGTATCTATTAGTATATATTAATTTTATTAATATATTATAGTATATATATATATATATTATATATGATGTATATATATACTTAGTATTAATATTATATGATTATACATTTTATTTATAATTATTTTATATTGATTTATTATAGTATATATTATAGTATATAGTATTATAGTATTGGCTCATGTATACTAATGAAGGTTACAAACTCCAAGCCTATAAGTAGTTTTACTTCTTAAATTTTTTTTGTATGTGAATTTTGTTATGAATGAATATTTCACCAACCTCACGATTTCAAAACCACTCTCAATTTGCGTTTCATAAAAAAGTAAAGGAATTAGCCCTGAATTCTAAAAACTGTTACAGTATACATTTTACTATTGACATGGTACATAATTTACAGTGTTTTCACACATATGTGGGAAATTGGGAATCGATGGAAAACTGATTTTTTTAATTGAAATTTTTTTTTCAATCAATCAGTTGAGTTCTTATTATTGAAAAACACAGTAATTAAATCCCCATGTTTAAATAAAAATTAAAATGTTAAAACATGTTTATTCAAGTGAGCATATATACTTATTATATACATACATATATATATATATATATTATATATATATATATATATATACGTTTTTAATCTAAGTCTAGTTTTTTATTAATTTGGGTAGTTATTTATTTATAATACAATATCAAATCTACGAATTAAGTATGTTACACTTTAGTTTATTTACAATGTAACTAATTTAATAGTAAAAATAAAACCCTATTATCTTATATGAGTTTTAATTTAAAAAAAATAACTAATAACTATCACTGTAATCTCAATGTCATATTCTGAAAAAATTTGAAAGATATAAAAACTCATTTTAGTGCGTAAAATTAACAACATAACAGATTGTTTTGTGGAAAATTTTTTATATAAAATGGAATATTTGACCAATCTTACATAACAGTTCACCGGACAAAACAATATTTCCATGAAAGTTTCGGTAAAGTGTTAATTATTTGATAACATATTTGTATAAAAGCATCGGTTTGGATGGTGCCAAAAAATGGTAAGTCATCTTCTGACGTGTATATTTACAGGGACTTTTACTTTATCTTTAAATTAAATCTTCTACCATGGATATTAGTTATCCTTGGTGTAAACCGTATTAGTATATCAACTATTTAATAATGTATCCACCAATTTCTGTACGTTTATCATGGGAAAATATAAAGCAATAAGGTGCTTTAAAAGTGTTTATTTATGCATATTTTTGTGGAACCTTTTTTGAAATTACATCTATACTTTTATGTAATATTAATTATGTATAATTGTTAGATCCGGTCAGAGGACCAAAAAGAAATGGAGGGGATCCGGTTTCCGCAAGGATCAAAAAGGTATTGTTAGCGTTTTTACAAACTAAATAATTCTTATTGTGGGTTATAGCAAATAATGCAAACACGATTATTAGTTACAATTAATAATGTTTATTAAAGCTAATTTACAATAAGGACAAATAAATTACTTTAAATTGAAAAGAAATTACTATTATACAATTATTACTATTAATTACAACTCCAATAATTACAATTACTATTTATTAATATTTGCTAATAATGAATGACTAAGATGGCTTCTGCAAAACTAATATTATTTGCAATCACAAATATAGCTAATAAACAAGTGGCTTTACTGTCTCTTCTGCTTAAGTCCTTCTGCTTACGGTTTCCCCGGTGTCGTATTCCTTTCCACAGGAGTTGTCCAATACTGCGCTGAATCGACCTGTCGATCCCACGATGCGAACGATTCCCACAGCAGTAATTCTCCGCAGGCACTTCTACTATCACAGGATCCGTGTCACGGGACACTCACTACACTGCCTTCACTTGGTACTCACCAACACCCCCGGCTCCCCAGTAGGACGGCCCTTATATAACCTTCCAGCATTCTTGCTAGAAGGGTCTTAGACCGGTGGAGCTCTGGAAGGTCTAGAAGATTCCGGAGTCAATGGGGCAGTGAGGTTCTTTTACCAGGAAGACTGCTCTAAGACCTTTCCTATTGTCATCAAGCCTATTCAGAAGAAAGGGACTGGCCCAGCCATTTATGAGGGGTGTTGATGGCTCCTCGCAGAAGGATTTTATGGCGGGTTCCCTTACGTTCCAACAGCCAGGCCGGCCACCGCAGCCCGCCGCGCGACGGCCAGCTCCGTGGACACTGCCCTCTCCTTAAGGCTGATCGTCCCGATCAGTGTTGGAAACCATGGTAAGACGCTAGGACGATCTAGGTGGACCGACGAGCATCTTCCCTCTTGGGATGTCTTTGGATTCGGTAGACCACGTCGTTGATTTTCGTGTTCACCACACGATAAGGTCCAAATCCAGTCCTGTTGAAGCTTTTGGGCACCTTCCCTTCCTCCGCTGGGGGGACTGTAGAGCCAAACCAAGCTTGTATCTCCTGGAATCCCAAATAAGCTGAGTTGGCTTGTCGGTGCGTAGCGAGCCTTCATCTTGTCACATGGCGACCCTTCAAGGTGCTGGCGAGCAAAACTCGTGAGTGTCGTGCAATTGGATCAACGAGTTCCGAGGCGAATGTCAGTCGCCCTGGCCTCTTCTTGTCAGGGTGGTAGGCCGCCAGAACATGAGATCACTTGGTAGCCGCAAGTTCTGCTTCCGAAGATCCATTCTTGCTGGGGTAACACCAGTATGTTTCATGGCTAGGAAGATTCTGTAGTAGGCCAGCAGAAAAACTGGCACCTTCTTAATCCCAATCCCGCTGGCTTGGTGGAGACCCCACTTTCCCTGAGATGACCGACGAGAAGTCCCTTGATGTAATCTCTCAACCATCCCATCGGATATCTGCGGGTGAAGCGGGGTTGTCCGTGTCTTATGGCCACTCCCAGGACGCTGAAGAACAACCCTCATCAAGATAGGAACCAGAAGTTTCGTTCCCTTAGTCGCTGTGTTAGCTCACGGGGGTACCCCGTAAAATATACTCCGGCAGACGAAGTCGTTTCACCAAGCATCCTGCCACAGTAGATGCCTTCCCCTGGTTTGGTTATGGCGTATAACTTCTGGCCATTTTCGTGAAGTAAATCCATGGCCACCGGGAGATATTTATTCCCTGCGTCCTGTCCACGGCCGGAAAAATGGTCCAGCGGAAGTCGATGGCGATCCTCTCGAAGGGTGAATCCCAACGTGTTTGTAACGCCTGCCGCATCGCTGCCTCGACTTTCTTTGTTTGGAGGCCCCCCTCGGCTTCCCAGCAACATACATCACATTGGCGGGCAAACCATTTTCTCAACATCATAGCCCTAAGGTTGCAGCCAGTAGAGACCGTTTGTCGCACACTTTTTTCCACTGTCTTGTTTTTGTGGGGGGGGGGGGACACCAAGATGACCCTCCAGACGCTCCGTTATGCAAACTCCATAAGGACTTCCCTCCTCTTACTTCTTGGGAGTCACGATCTGTTTCGATTTTTTCCTCTTCCGCGTATAGGAAGTCTTCCCCAGATCCTTTATTAGTACTCGCGTTCTTGCATCTTCATAGAGTCCCACTGTGCCCAGTACTACTTGTATAGGTGATCTCTAGCCGCGGATGGTCTTCCCCAACTAAGGGTCGAAGTTCCAGCTTCCAACCTCTCGCAGGAGTAGGTCCGATCTCTCCGTGTCTCCTAGCTGCTCGTTCAGAAGTTTCACTCATTTCCCATCGCACTAGGCAGGCCTCCACGGTGACACAACCGTACTTCTGCCCCGTAAGGATTCTTTTCTTTCTACCTTGGAGCAGTGGCTTTAACAGCCTTCTGGACAAGGCACGACGTGGACAGAGCATCAGCGTTGAAATGTTTCCTTCCCTTGTCGTGTGGTTCAAGGAACGTGAAAGTTGTACCTCCCTGAAGCCGCTGCAACCCATCGCGCTTGTCCCTTGCCCCTCCAAGTTCTTGAAGTTCAGTAGCCAAGTCAGGGCGGAGTGATCTGTCCTTAAATGGAAAGGTTGTCCATAGAGGTATTTATGAAAGTGTTCTTAAGGGACTTCAGCGACTTGCTAGCAGTTCCCCGCTCCTTGTGACGGCAGTAATTTCCTTTCGGGCCTTAGATAGTGTTCTCTGCTGAAATAGGCTACCACGGTTTCCTGGCCATCCTGAACTTGCGAGGAGTAACTCCCTCCTAGTCCCCACGTCGCATGGCGACAGTGTCGGACAATGAACTTTTCTCCAAAAGCGAGGGAATCCCAAGATCGGAGCAACTACAGAGAGCATCTTGAGTAAATCCCCCAAATGCATTCACTCCGACTCTGAGTGTCCATTCAAAACTTGCGCTGTTCTTCCGTGAGCTTGGTCAGTGGCTTAGCAATATCGGCATAAACCCTTCACGAAGCGGACGGTAATAGGTGCACAGCCCCCGAGGTAAACTTCTTACCTCATGTTTGTTACGTGGTGTGGGCTCATTCCTTTTTATCGGCTCGTATCTTCCTCTGGATCCACAGAGACTCCTTCTGACGAGACTACATGTCCGAGATAGTTTTTACCTTATTATTTAAATAAGTTGCACTTCTTCAGGTTAAGCTTCAAGTTGGCAGAACGAAGGCCTTATAAAGATCTTTTTCCAGGTTTCTGAAGATGGGCCCTTTAAACGAACGTCTTTCCTTTCCAATGACTATGAATATCATCCAGAATTACACTCGAAACTAGACAAGGTTTCCCAAGTTAGACCTCTAAAGCACGTTTCTCCATTAATATCTCTCGAAGGTAGCTGGTGCATTTGCGATAGTCCTAAAGGCTATCAACGGTGAACTGCCACAGTTCCGTTTCCATTCCCTATGGAAAATGCCGTTTTTTTCCTCCTTGTCCTCTGGAGCAATCTCTACTTGCCAGTACCCCACTCTTCATGTCCAGGGTCGAGAAGAACTTGCCGCCCGCGCGGGTGTAGATGGAGAGCCGTTCCCCGAGAGCATCCAGTGTGTCGTCGATCCGCGGTAAAGGGTGAACTGTCCTTCTTGGTGACGTTATTGAGTAGTCGGTAGTCCACAACGCAGAAAACCTGAGAAGTCCCCATCCTTCTTCTTTCACTAGTACCCACCGGCGAATTCCATGGACTGGCTGGAAGGCTCGATCACCCCATCCTCGCTCCCATGCTCCTTTGTTATTTGCTCAGCTTCCTCTCTCTTTCGCCCAGGGTAGTCCTTCCTAGGAATTTGGCGGATTGGTTGTGCGTCTCCTAACCCCCATTTATCTTGTTGCTGTAAACTACAGTCGTCCTGAGCCTCTTGGCCCTGTAGCAGTTTCGAAAACATCCTTGGTCACTCTGTTATTAACTTAGCCCACATGTTTTTAGTTGTTCCAAGTCCATTCCCTTGTCAAGCCATCTCTCACACAATTCTAGCTATGTCCTTCTGGAAGATTCTTGTGGCAGGATGCTGTCCCGTGAATCAGATTGCGATACAGAAGAAACTGTAGTAACAGGTACCTTAAGAGCTTGCCTTTGTTTTAACGAGTAACAGGATAGTCGTTTAAGTTCATTATGCAGACTGGGAACTTCCCTGGAAGATTGAAACAGTGTCTTCTCCTACAAGGACACCTCGGCCCCAAGCTCCTCTTCGTTTACAGCTGGGTCTAACATTAAGTTCTGTCCTTCCGGTACAGTTTCTGTCGACTTCTTGCTCTCAACGATCTTCTTGAGCACGAGATGGCAGTGTGGTATCTTTTAATAACCGCAACCGAAGATAGTAAGATTTTTTCCTAAGCTGAAGGACGACTTCTTCTCCCGCCAACGAGTCCGTTCACCCCCCCTTTTTCTTGAGGTCTATATTGAAGGCCAAGTTTCAATCATTAACGTCCATAGCCGAGTATAAACGTCCTCCTCGATGTTAGCAACGAGAGTGGCGATGTTTAAAGCATGTACTAATCCCGATGCAGAAGGTGGCAACTGTCTCCCCGTGAACACGTGGCCAAGTCCCCAGTCCGCAAGTCCTCAATGTCCAGGTTGTTGGAGTGACTTTATTGGGAAGGTGAACAAACATCTCTATTTTACTATGGTCAATCGTTGCCCCAGTGTCTAAGTAAGAAGGCTTCTGGGCTTATCCCGTTGACTAATCCATCTATGTAGAGGCTGTTAGTCTGTCCTGACAAAGATGCCACAATCAATGCTGTCGGCTGGGGGCCTCAGTTTGCTGGGTTGGACAATTCGCCCCTGTCCTGTCAACCCTTTTTAGTTTTCCTGCATCTGCCCCCCCGAGAGGCTCTAGTCTGGGCACCTTGCTTCGGGGATGGCCCCAACTCTCCACATACTCCAGCAGCCGGATTTTCCTTCTTCCTGTTGCTTCAGCGCATCCAGCACTCTCTGGCACTAACGTCTTCTTATCTTAAAAACCTTCTTCCACGCAGACCCCTCGAAGACGTGCATGTTCCTTGCCACAGACCTGTTTTGACTGGCTTCAAATTCCTAGTGTCTTTGTGTTAGCGCCCTCGTGTAGATGTCTTTAGGACGAGCCAACTTTACAGCCTGCTGTGTTTCAGCGTCTCGAAGGCCGTCGAGGAATTTGTCGATGGATACGTTCTCGCAGACAGCCTCATCAACAAGTAGAGTAAGCACCTCTTACAAGTCGTGCGATATCAGCTTCAAATTCCTGCAGTGATTCCATTGGACTTCTGTGGCGGACTCCTGAGTTGGAGAAACCTGTAGACCCAGTTCCATGTGCTTATGTCCGAACCGCATTCTCCAGCTCGTCTAACCAGTTCTCCGTTAGTTTTGGCGCTCCGCCAGGTGGCACGGTTCTGCAGGACCTTTAGCGAGCCGTTCTTCCACGCAGCGAAACGTTAAAACAGAGCATGGACGCTTTTGTTTGATGACGGCCAACGGTGGACGGCGGCAGCAGTCTCGAACAGTAGTCCCGAAAAATCCTTCACACCAGGTCATCATTAACCGTCGAAGGTTGGCACCCCTGCACCTTACTCCATTGGTGGACATGAATTAAGCTGAGGTTCCGTAATTTTTTTTTATTTAAAAAAAAAAAATTCTGGTTTTTTTCCATCTTCTGGGCTAACAATGGATTCCTGTGCAGAGTTTCTGAGCCCCTTGTTGTTCTCTGAGCTAATTTCCTCTAAGATCCTAATTCCTATCACCAAATTCTTTTGAAATAATCATTTAACATTGGTCTTTCCTAATTTAGGTTTGGAGCAAAAGCCATTTATACCCTGCTTCTAGTTGCTTTTTTAAATTCTCTCTTCAACTCTACAAATTTTTTAAAATTAAACTCTGTAGCTAATTCATCTTTCATACTTTTCAAGGTCCATTTTGAAGTGTTTTCACAATTACCTATTTAATTTTTCTTCCAATGTTTTTTACTATTTACTAATTTAATATTTTCTTCCAATGTTTTATAGTTAAGTTAGATTGTAACACTTTGGTAAGCTTACTTGCTTCAGTTTTCAAAAATTAATATTTCGGGATCCTTCAACCTGCTTCTATCCATCGCCTGGTTTAAAGTCTATTAGCTAAAACTGTTTTTGTCCCAGAAGCTATCTAAGTCCCTTTCTTCTAACTCTCCGTTTTTAAAATCAGCCTCTCTTCAAATTCTGCTAACTTAAACCCACGTAGAAGCCATCGTTTTATTATATTATTACGTTTAAATTAATACAATAAATAAAATAATAAATAATATATAAAAGTGTTGCTTTAAAACAAATCAATCCCACTTCTGACACCAATGTTTACGTTATTTATACAAAACTAATATAATTTTTTTCTTATGTGGGTTTAACAAATAAGCAACACGATTATTAGTTACAAATTAATAATGGTTTATTAAAGCTAATCTTGCAATAAGGACAAATAAATTACTTTAGGTTGAAAGAAATTACTATTTTACAATTATTACTATTTGAATTACAACTCCAATAATTACAATTACTATTATTAATATTTTGCTAAAACTGACTAAGATGGTGCATCTTGCAAAAACTAATATTATTTTGCAATCACAAAATATAGCTAATTAAACATGTGGACTTTACTGTCTCTTCTGCTTAAGTCCAATTTGCTTTACAGGTTTTCCCCCCGGTGTCGTAATCCTTCCACAGGAGTTTTGTCCAATAGTGCGCCTGAATTCTTCCGGTCGATCCCCACGATGCGACGATTCCCCACAGCAGTATCTCCGCAGGCACTCACTATCACAGGAATCCGTGTCACGAACACTCAACTACAAACGACTCGCCTCACTGGTACTCACGAACTAACCCCCGGCTTCCCCAGTAAAGACGGCCTATATATAACCTTACCAGCATTCTTGCTAGATAGATGATCGTATACCGGTGGGCTCTTGGAAAGGTCCTAGAAAGATTCCGGTAGGTCAATGGGCAGTGAGTCTTTTACCAGGAAGACTGCTCTAGACTTTTCGTAATTAGTCATCAGCCTATTCCAGAAGAAAGAGACTGGCCCTAGCCATTTAATGAGGGTGTTTAGTGGCTCTCGCAGAAGGGATATTTATGGCGAGTCTCCCTTTACGTCCAACAGCCAATGGCCGCCATCCCCAGCCAGCCGCCGACGCGACGGCACAGCTCCGTGATCAGTATGTTAAGAGATCCGTGCTTGGCGGACCACAATTATATTCGATAGGAACTCAATAAAATGTCTAAATATTTTAAAAAAACTCATTACATTCGATAAGCTGGAGTAGTAGGTGGAGCCCATACGTTCGAGTTTTCTAAGAAGTAAAACTATTAGTCGAATGGGAATAAAATAAAAAATTACGAAATGAGCTCAACAAAAAACATGAGTATTAGAAAAAAAAGGGCTCACAATTTAAAGGCCAAAAATACAGGTTGTATATAAATGGATTTTCGTTTTCTATTTCAAAATGTTCCAAGAAAGTGTTCGGAATTAGTTGAGGATTATTTAAATCTTGGTTGAGAGAAGAGAATTGTCTTTAGATTGCGAAAGGGACCATGATAAGAATGATGAAACACCTGTTAGCCTTGCACCGTTTCCATTGTCTGATTAACCTCTGACACACATGAAGAGTTTGGGGTTGACTTGTAGTTCGACCTGGGTTAGCTTCCAAGGAACGTTGAGACAGGGGGATTCCTTGTTGTTGGGATTTGAAAGATTTCCACCATGAAGATTCCACCTTCACCTTGACACTGTTTCGGTTCATACAACGTTCACGAAACGTTAGAGAAACTCAAAGTTACCTTTGGCTCGTTAACCAAATAATGTTCGGCAAAGGGGATACTGTTTAATTGCCATAGAACGGCTTACGGTTCACCACAGAGACAAGGACAAGCGGGGCACGGCCCCGAACTTGGTTCAAGCTGGTTGTTGACTTAATACCTAGCGAGACGGAGTCTTTAAAAGAACTGTGTTGGCATCATTAACAAAATAATGTCCCGGCCCACAGGGGATTGCTAATCGGCCAAATGAACAGCTTACGGTTCACAAAAGACAAGACAAGGGGGCCACGGCCCGAAACTTAGTTCATGCTGTGTGTTTAACGTACGAGCCCGAGCGTAGACGGAGTCTGTTAGAAGAACTGAGAGAGAATGTCCTTGGGGGAGGCTTCTTACTTTTGTCCGGCGCTCCCCTGGACGCCTGATTGGTCGACCAGAAGTACCTACGTTAACTCATTCGCGGACCACTATAGATTTGGACATGCAGGTGGGTTGTGTGTACAAAATATAAAGTGGAAATAGATGGCTTATAAATAAAAAATTGGTATCGACACAATGGTGGGCAAAAGAGCAGTGTCTAAAATAACATACAATTCTGGGTTATTAGTAGAAAACTATATTAATCGCAGATAAAATTTTGATTAATTATTATAACTAAATATGAAAACCTATACAGTAATGCATCACAAACACGCACTGCCCTAGACGTAACTGTTTTTTGTCTTGCAATATCAAGTTTGGTTTGGTTTAGGTACTTCATATTTCAATCTAAAAACCATTGTTTGTGATCAACAGCCAACTTTACCCGATTTTTTTTAATAGACAGTTACAAATCACTGTGCTCCTACTATGAATTAGAGAATAAACCCACGACTATATTGTTTGTCCAGTTAAAACATGTAAACCTTTTAGTATTACTTAAAATCATTGAATATGCCAAAGTGAATGGACCCGTCCAGGAACAAGTGGTTTATGACATTTCAGTTGTTTTTTGGTAAACTCGGCAATTTAATATACCGTATTATGTGTATATATGGACGAACATGACATTACAATAGGACAGTAATAATAGTGTATATATATATACAAATAGCAAGCCTAAATATATTATTTAATTTATAAATAAATTATTTATTCATTTTGAGTTACCTGTTTTTTATATTTAAAGTAGCAGGCGTTCCGAGAGAAACAATCAACAGCTCACAATAACCACAGTTTCCTGTCTTAGAGCAATAAACTTGAATACTTGTATGAATGTAAGCGAATAAAGCAGTTTTAGATAAGGACAAAAGTCCTGAAACTTCCAGGTGTGTAAATACTCTAAGAATCTAAATTAAACCTAAGCTTCTCATATTAAAACCCTGCCGAGTGGTGCTCTTGTGGAAAAGGAAAAATTTTCTAAATCTCTTTCTGTACCTCTGCTTTGAACTTCTATTAAATCTTCCTACGGTTTAAATTCAGAACTGTGGTCAGTTTGTTACAAGTTAATAGTTTAGAAATAGTTTTTGATAGTTAAACAGTTAACCTTAGATAAGCATTTAGTTTGTTAAGATGGATATGGTTTTTGTCACAAACACGAAATTTTAACTTCATTTATTGTTTTTTCCAACATCAAGTACTGCTACTTCATCTTATTGTATAATTATTGATTAGGATTTTAATCTAAGTTTCTTTTAGGACTATTTAAAGTTATTGATGTAACGTGAGTTCTGTATTTAACACAATAGTGAAATTTACTGGAAGAAACGTTTGCAAATAGAAGCATTTGGATATATATTTACTATTACAACATAGGAAGAAAATTTAGCCTTAATTTTTCATATCTCAAAGCAGTGTAAATGTAATAAGTTATTTTGCAAAACTAAATTTAAATTAACACATTTTTAGTAGCAAAACTATCATTAAGTTCTCATGTTATTATCAGGGGGAATATATTTATAAATCCAATAGAAAAATCAATAGAAATTATTTAAAGTGTTCAATATACAGATTAATGTTTACTTCCACAATTTGCTCTTGAGATTAGTTTGATAGATGGCGAATACACCTCAGGACCTTACGGCATTCCCCCGCTACCTGCAACGTCCATTGTGTTTGGTAATCGAGTTTACTTTCCGTGTTGCTTAGAATACAACATCCTTTTAACTGCAGATGTGTCATCTGTCGGAATTTATCAGTTTAATAACGTTTTAGGAGCGGGCTTAAACTTTAATTCCTAAGAATACAGATATTATAATATACATTTATTGTTATTAAATATATATTATATATATATATATATATAAAATATATATATATATTAATAGTATCATATACTTATATATACTTATATTGTTAAATATATTAAAACACCAGACCCCTTTTTACCTCATAGCAGGAGTTTCAACAAAAACAAACTAAACACACTTAAGAGCTAAATAAAACAACAACACTAAAAACGAGGAGGGTGGACCGTAGAGCAGCTTAGTTTGAGAAAGTAGAAAACGACCTGAGCCGCAGTTGCTGAACCTAGGGTTCCGCGCCCTGAAGTAGGTTACGGCACTGGAGGAGTGCGGGTCCAGTATGATGGGGACGGGTGGCGGCTACTCGTGGCGCGGTGCTTACTGGTACAGCTGATCTGATTTTGCGTTCTTGTACTTGCGCTACACTGTTCACCACATCAGTATTGAAGGTGGGCAGAGGGTACTTGTGGTAACCAATAAAGGGCTAGGAGTAGAGTCATTTCACATGAACATAGCTCGCAGTTCACAGAGTAAAATTCGTCTTTATTTCGAAAAATAAAATACTAAACACAGTATCAAAATTGTTGCTCAAAGTGTTTGTTAAAGCACACTCACAACCAACAAATAACATAGAGTTTCAATGATAAAATGTTAACATAACTGATCACGCGCAATCGCTAACCGAGCTGGGCTTGGGTGGGTGCGCGGCACAATTAATTCCAGTCTTTGGTAGTGTAACATTAAGAGGAGCAAACGCAAGTTTTTTTTATATAATTTGGCAGGTACGGGCCAACTTCCACCTTTACTATCTTGTAGCACCGAAGTAATAACCTACGGGCTGCGTAAACAACTTTCTGAAGAGTTAACTCCGCCAATCTGACCCTGTCATCTCTGACTGGCGCAAAGAGAAAAAAATACAATAAATCCGAGAAAATACGGGAGATAAAGACCTTTTTTTTGCTCCAGCAGAAAGATAAGTGCGAGACAGTTGGAGTGGACCGCACCCGGAACAATCACTCCAGAAACGGCTCAGAAGATACATCTGAATTTCTCGGGCGTCTAAGGAAACGTTCCTCGACGCGGCAAGAACAGGAAAGACAGAACCAGGCAACGAGTCCCACCAATGAGATTAACGCTCGTCAAATAGGATGATAGGTACACGCGCGTCACCTTGGAAACAGCTCACCAGTACCAGACTAACAAGTAATTTTATACTAAGTATTGAAAAAACTAAAACCTACTCTACTGGATGTACCGTATGTGTTAACACCAAAACGTTTTAACTGTATAGTTAAAGACACTACAAAAGTTATGGTTATAAGTTTTTTCATAATCATCATAATTTTTAAATATAATGCCTGTCAATGTTTGACATGAGAACGACACGCACTACTGGCACAGAGGTAGAACAGCGTGGCAATAGACATATTAAGGCATTAAACATTTCACACGATGGCGTCCAAGCTGTACACATATGCCAACAATCATGTCATTCCTGTCACACTCACGTGACGTATGACATAATGTTATCCGTGATTAAAACATTTTTCTATTTACGGTCCATAGCAATGTTATATTATTGTAGTTTTTAAAAGGCAATTCACACAAAAAAGTAGTAACAAAAGTATATGTAGATAGTACGCATTGTATTCTGCAACGCTACTTATCTAACAAAAACATAATATTTGGCTAGGACCATCGGCCAAAACTTCTGTTGACACTTTCAATGTCACATTGAGAACCCTTTGTCATAAGCAAATATGGATACTATTATTTGGGTCTGGCCAATGGTAATAGTATGGACTAACGTGTTAAAAAACAAAGTAATCGTAGATGGAATTTGAAATTCTCTTATCCTAAGTATAACTGTTTTGGACTAAGTGAGTGTTTATTGGTTAAGGGATCAAACAATTTCAACGAACAAAACCTAACGTAGACATCAAGACAAGTTTATATATCGAATAACACTTTTCTATAAATCTGCATCTCAGTAAAAACATATTTACAGTCGTGTGAACAACTTCAATCTGGTATCGAATTACTATTAGTTTAATATGAAGTTATTGCCTAATAACTTGTTTGGAAATTTTAAACAAATTTGCGATATTGTATTGCAGTACAAGCTTTTTATTCGACGATCTTATTTTCTCTTATGGTTCCCGGAAGTTATAGTTATTATGAAAAATATATAGCCCTATACTTGTTATAAAAATTAATTTTAAGAACTGAAATATTTTATTATGTTAAAACAGCACAGTAGAATTTAAAACATTTGTTATTGCCTGTATCTTGCAACAATTATATTCTAATTCAAAGCGTCTTATTTGCCCGGTTATGGTAGTGTAATAAGCGTCTAAACTCATCATTTCTTATACTTTGGCATGTAAGTTGATTAAACAATTCAATCTAAAATAAACTGTAGGTTTTTAGTTTTTTACGTAAGTGAAGTTTTTCCTTTAGTACCATAGCGGGTCAACCGATTTTAAAGGGTAGTTACCAAATTTACGTTAGGAAACGTAGGGATTTTGCTTGTTTTTCTGTCCCATGAATCCTTTTTTATCTTTCTTAGACATATTTATTGACATACTATTCCTAGCCATATAAAAAATCGCATTTTTGGGAAATTGTACCATTTGAAAATTTTCGGCCTTTTTCTAATTTATTTCCTACAAATTTGTTATGCTACTTGATTTATTATTATATCTGTTTGTTTAGAGGGATGAAAAGTTTGATGTTTGGACTACGAAATATCTGTACATTCTACAATACTTCGTCTCACAGTTTTCAAGCTTTTGTAACTCATGGGTCCACAGTACTTTCTTATTTTTAATAGGCATTGTTTTTAATTTTGAATAAACAACCATGCATTTAATATCACTAAATAAATGTTCAGTAGTAGTATCTTCTATCCTGTTCAGTAATATGTATAAAACCTTATATATCATTTTATGGTAAGTCTTTAGAAAGCAATACTTATATTACAGAAAAACATTATTCTTTGTTACAGAATATTATTTTCCGTATCACACATGAATAGGAGCACTGGAATAAAAAACAAGGAATACAGAAGGGTTTTCCTTCAGTAATATTATTTAAGTCCGGTTTTTACATATAGTAAAAGAAATTTTTTAATTTCTTACAAAAATTGCTTTGTAAAATGTATTTTGTAACTTCTCACAAAAACACAGATATAGATCATCCGCAACTGTAGTATATAAGAACAACCATAAATATTTAACATTATTTGAACATTGACCAAACGGTCCGCGTTATTCATTGAAAGTTAAAACTAGTTGAGAATAGTGTTTTTCAGTTTTCATTATTCTCTTTTGCTGTTAGTAATTCTCTGTGTTATAAACGGATTATGTAATATTTGATAAAGAAGATTTCACGTTAAGCACACATTTTTAGATATCGTAATCTTCTTCTG
>NW_025786866.1:0-12520 GCF_021130785.1 Homalodisca vitripennis
ATACCAGTAAACTAAAATATGTGTTTAATTTGAGGCAATAATCACTATTCAAACTAGCTTACTGCCACTTGTTGATGATGGTAAACATTTTAGTTAAAAATTTTTGCGAAAGAAGTGAAAAAAAGAATACATTGTTTTGTTTTGGTTTACCAATTAGTATTGTGAATATGTTTGAGTGACAAAAGGTTAAGAAAGTGATATTTTTTCTTATTTCAGCATTACATTTGGAAACATTTTTTATCATATTATTTTAAGAAACTAGGACTACTACATTTTGTAAAATACTATACGTCAAAGGATTTTGAAAAATAAAAAAATATAAAAAAACTTACACAACCGTGTTAGCAGTACCCAGATTTTTTTTATGATACAAAGAGAGTAAAGCCATTTTTTATTTTTTTTACTTCGATCTTATAGAACATATGTTTTGTGAAAAAAAAAAAAACTATATGTAATACATTGCAATTTGATGAAACATATATTTGTAATATAAAAAGTTTTGTTTAATAAAAAAGAAATGTCATATGCCTCGAAAATGGCCTAACACTTTGAAGTGGTTTTTAGTCCATAACACTTTGGAGGGGGTCGTTAAAATCAAATTTATGTTAACTCTCCTGTGAGTATTGTAGCCTATTTATTGGTAATTTAATTTGTCTGAAATATTTGACTGCAAATATTGGCTTTAATAAAAAAAAAAAAAAAAAAATAATGTTATATTGGTAATAAAACAACATTTTACCTTCAGTATTTAATTGTAAATAAATGAATTTAAGTAGTAAAACCTTTTTTTCTCATCATTACACTTTTATAATTACCAGACACATTATCTTTTTCACGTATTTATCAAACAAGTAGTACCTTGATTGATACACCTCATTGATTTTCAGTTTCTCAGATCATTTGTAAATCATTAAACCTAAATATGATTTGGATTGATTGTTGTTAAATAATTTCTACCCTCCAATAATTGCCCATAGTCGAGATTAAGCCTCTGAATACAACTGTTATTGTTAAATAAGCAAAATGAAAGAATAACAGTATGCTCATTGGATAGTGAGGGGATATTTTGCTGGTCCCTGATTCAGTGGTGATATGGAAGTCATCTTTATATATTTGGTGTCCATGCATCATAAACTAATTTTCCAATCAGTTAAACATGTCTTGGGTTAATTTGAAACATATTTTGCAGTGTGCCGTCAATACTGAGGAACAACAGGTACCGGAGGGGACCAGCGGCAGTTGGAAGAGGAAGAGGAGATGTGGTTCAATGAGGACGATGACTTTGATGACGGAGAGGCAGTGGTGCCTGCCAACACCAGCAACATCATCAACAAGAAATTGTCCTCTGAACTGGACTCAATAGGTACAATAAAAGTCCAACTATCTCATTCTAATGACATTACAACAAATGTAAATAGACTTCTTACATTTGGTTTTATTGTGCAGGAAAAGCAATCGATAAGAAAAGTGAAGGTAGTAGTGGGAAACTGTTTGGAAGCGGACCAAAATCGCCAATTTTAAACAACAACTTAAACAGCATTACAGGGTCCAGTCCCCTGAGTCCTTCGCAAGGAGACGTTAAATGTGCGGCACTTTTTAAAAAGGTAAGTGAAATATTATTAAGTGGGCTATTATTTAATTCATAGGTTACAATACACTCATATCTACAAGTTATAATATTATTTTAATTTTTGTAAATTACATTCCATTGGATTTGTCAGATCCACTTTGGTTACATATATAAATATTAATGATATCAGTTAGTTTTTCCAACAATTACAATTGTGACAAACGTTTCTAATAAGCCAGTTAGTTTAAACACTTGTCTGTTTTACTTGCTTAAGGTATGTTTGGATTGAAGAGGTAGAAGCTGTAATTTCTGAGTGATAATAGTTAATTCACTGCTATTAGAAGTTTCCGTTGATATAGCAAATTTATAGAGTCGTATAACACCTTGCAGAGTCTGGTACTACCACTAGATTGCCTTTGTACCAGATTTTAAAATAGCTGTTAGCAATTACTCACATTTAATGATAACTCCCAATGGGAAAATGTAATTTATCTCTGACTTTTAAACATATTGTTAAACACAATATATCGTTGAAAGTTTTTAAAATAATGTACTTGGGCATCAATACATGACTGCCAACACTCCCTGGAAATCGGCTGTTGTTTACCTCTTTAAATTGACTCTTGAACAGACCTGATCAGCTCGATTCTGTGAACTACTTCAACACCCACACAGCACCTTTCATGTTATCTTGAGCTTTAGAAATAAAAAGAAAAGCTTTGGTGCTATCATCAGGGTTTTACTGTGGCTGTAGTAAAGACTGCAACATCCAGACTATGTAAGCAGTCACTACAATGTCAATATGGACTGGTTTTGTCATGTTCTTTTTCAGTAATTGGCAATCTCCGGTTGTTTCTATTTGATAGCTCTGTGTAGACACATATAACTTCCTTTTGTGTCAACAGTTGTGATAGGGACAACTGTTTGAGTACTTTGTCCCAAAGCTACAAATTCTTTGTGTCAACACTGGTCAAGAAAAATAATGAACATTGTCTTGGACTTGGACATTTTTGCTTTCTTGTGCCACTGCAAAACTTGGCCTTGGTTGCAGGGTTCTACTAGAAAACCTAGGATCTAGTATTATTTTGTTTAGTATTATATAGTTTCCTACTATTATTATTTTGTATGCAAAGTTCTATTTACTTTCTAAATGCTCCAACATCTTACAGAAAATAATTCGTTGCTGTTATTTACTTGTTCCTGTCTTACTAATTGATACATAAAACAAATTACCTTTCAACCGTAAAGTCTATGATAAAACAGTACAACATTTTATTTTTTTCATGAAGCTACTTGTCTGTGCTGCATTGTGACTGAAATCACTCAACCTGCCTTGAACTATTAAACATTTTTGACATTAACCCATTGTGGATTTCTGATGAAATATCTCGTCATGCAATAAAGCTAGCTAAGTGACACAGCGATAGCTAAGGTCGCAAAGGCAATCTGCTTTGAATTTTACCTTCTAATAATTATAATCACGATTACTAGAAATACACAGTAAGGGGCCACAAGGTGGATGTGCTGTAGACGTGTGACGGCACTGTATCAAGCCATTTTTGTCTGCCTTGCACCACCACTACAATAGTTTGAAGATTTATCACTGTTGCTTAATATCTTAAGTAATTTCTATAACATATAAATATGCAATACATTGTATTATTATCGATTTAATAAAACTATACAAACACACCTTAAAAAGGCATTACCTAAATATTAATAACGTAGTTGGTACCAAGGAGTACAAATGGTTGATACTCAGTTTCCTGTTGCTAATCCAAGAGAATAAATAAGAAAGTAATTAATATAGAGTAGACATTTTTGATGAGTTTAAGACAGCTGGCAGCTTGCTCCAGTAACGTCTCGCCACAATATGTGTGACCCCTACTGTGAATTCTAGTAGACTGCTTGAGCATCATTACCAGGCTACTGAATGTTTTTTAATGATCTTTCTTTAGTTTCCTCAAACGTGTTTGTAAATATTCTATAGATTGCAGTTGTATGTAGAAGTTGAAGATCAGCTATTTTTACAACAGAAACTATATTTTCATTTGCGGTATCAATTGCGGGAAAATTTATGATTGTCCAGTATTTATTGAATTTGATCAGTATTTATTAAAGAGTGCTAGTGAGAGTAGTGGCGTAGACAGTGACAATCAAGATATAGTGATTTACAAGATAAGAAATGTAACAATAGTTCATGAAGCAATATATTATATATCTTAAAAGTATATGGATGAAAATATATCTAACTTTGTACAAGAATCCAGTTCAATGTAGAAGTAAGTTGAGTATTAACAATGGGTGGTTTTGATGCAGCATGGTACTACTATTATGCTGATAAAATGTAAATTAATTTTGCACCTGTTGAGGCATGTGCCTACAAATTGATCCGCAATGGTTTACTTAACCGAAATATAAAATGAAAGAAAATACATTTATTTCCAGCCATAAAAGACACATTAAACATCCATAGTATCTAAATATAGAAAAAGATCCTCGCATGGGTCGTAACCTGTGCACGAGAATTGAGTCAAATCAGTCCACATTTAGTTAACTAAATGATATATTTAAAATAATTAACATCAAGTTTACACATTCTTTATTTTTGAAGTGGAATTAACAGAAGCAATATATCTGGCCGTGTACGGACTGTGCCTCTAACTATATCAAGGTACAAATATACAAAAAAAGGTAGTAAAATTACAGTCCATTAAGGGCATAAATAGTTTTGGACCTACTTAACTCATTTTCAAATAGCAAACATTCCACGCACGTTGATTTCAGAAACAGACACAATCACAAGGTTTACCTAAGTACCACCTAATTTACAATACATCAATACTTCCTATCACACACACAAGCACAAACACGTGCACGCAAACAGGCACACACACAAACACAGGCTGACAAAGACAGACACCCACGCACAAACTACCAAGTACGTAAGTACCCTGGCATTTATGTTGGCTTGTACGTGGACTTACAGGCATTATCAATCCTTGTTCTACCTAATTCTACTAGCCAATTATTAACTATTTTTCTTATATGAATAGTAGAAAATATTCCATAAAATTAGATATTCAGTATATTTGGTATCTTATGTATATGCCACTAATTATTTTAGTATCATTTCTTCTTGTAAATAACTTATTGGGGCCAAACATAACCTTTCCAAATAAATCATTAATTGGTGGTTATTTGTGTAAAGGGAGAAAAACTAAAAATATTATGAGAATTTTCATTAAAATATTTGCCTCCTAACTGCTAAAAACCAATTTTCAGAATTTCCTGGACAAGTATTACAAAATTCTTTGTATTAAATAGCAATTTTAATCACCCGTTTACTTCATGCATTTATTTTATTCATTTAGTAAACTATCTTCCAAAATAAACTTACAGCTTTAGTTTTATAAATAATATAGAATTGGGATATGTTTTCTTGTTATTCACAAAAAGCTATGGAGTTAAATTTTCTGTACTAACTACAAAGAAAAGTAAACATTTATAAAAGGCTAATGAACAAAAGTACTGAACACACTGAATGTAACAAAGTTGGGCTTGACAAGTTATGATTAGTCTGTGTAGATTAATTAAAACATTTCCAACTACTCAAGGTTTCTTGTATTCAGGGTTGTAAATTATGTTATTATTGTTTTAATGTGTGACATGTTTTTGAAAATAATGTTCCTTTTGAAAAAAAAATATTACAGTTTTATAACTTTGTGTTAACTGATCAATGTTGATGCAGGCCCTGGTCGATTACGAGGGTGATTCGGACGAGGACGAGGAGGAAGGGGGGGAACTACTTCCATCGCCGAAACGAGCAAGGTTCTCCTAGAATGGATGTGTTAATTTTTTTTATAAACGGTTTTTAAATTTATTTTATTTATGTGGTACACAGTGATGAAATTTAAAATTATATTGTCAATAAAGTGAGCTGCTATATAGTTTTTATAGCCTGAAAGACAATTATTTATAAATTAATAATACTCATATGTGGAACGAATTTGTAAATACTTAAATAGGATAACTTTATGTATGCAAGTCCAGTGTCTGTGTAAAGAGATCATTGTGAGCTATATAGATCATCTTGTTTATATCTGTGCGGAATAAAATCCTTGTGACTGTTGGATTTATTTTTTTGTATGATTTACCTTGGTCCCTTCCTATGGATTCTTCGCTCTACTTTCAATTGATTACAGACCATACCATCCCAATTTATTTGTTTGATAATATATTTTTGTCACGCAATAATATAATCATAACTAAATAGATTTGTACTAGTCATTTAGTTTTATCGAATAAAAGTTTTATATTTGACTTTTAATTGTTTTTATTTCACCATCTGTAATGAGAATTTTATTGTTATGCATGGTGTGTTCGAAAACTAATGGGAATTTTTAAGTTTCATGGGTTTGGGGAGTCCGATTGACAAGATTTTTTAAATTATATTGGTACTCATGTTTCTGAAGCATAATAACATTTCCAGCTAGCTGTATTCATTGTTTACTTTTCCAGTGACAGCTGCTAAGTTTAGATGTGTTTAATGAACTCTGTGATTTTCTCTTGTTAATAAAAGAATGGTTCAAATCATTTGTATCAAGTATTCTGTGAAAAAATAAAGTGTAACGGGGAATCTTAACAAATGCCTATGGTGAGTCTACTATGAGCAAAACAAGGGTTTATGAGTGGTATAAATGTTTCAAAGATGACGTAAAGACAATGAAGATGACGAACAATCCAGATGCCCCAGCAGTTGTTTATCAACAATGGATAAAAAAACTAAACAAGTGGAAGAAATGGTTATGAACAGATCACCATATTACAATCAGAGAAGTCTTTGATAATGTTTGCATATCAATTGGCTCATGCATGAGATCTTTTTAAATAATTTTAGTATAAAAAGTGTGGCAGCAAAATTTTTGAATTTTGAACAAAATTTGCAGCAAATGGAATTGGTTCAGGAGTCACTAAATGAAGTTAATGATGATGCAGAATTACTGAAACGTGTTATAATAGGTGACGAAAACATATGTATTTTTGGGGTGGAAATCTAAATACAATATAAAATAATTAATAAAAACAACAAAATACTTGTATTCAACATATATGATTAACAAAGGTGAATGAAACGATCACAGTGCCTCGGCACCGTCTGAGCAAGTTCAGCTAAGAAAAATCAGTGCAACTGGCTAGGGTTCTTTAATGTTTGTTCTTCATTGCTTGTTCTTTAATGTTTGGCTAAAAAAGGTACTGAAACAATGCCTCGCCTCCATATTTGCCAAACATGGCTTTGTGTGACTTGTATTTTATTTTTTATGCTGTTGTTTTACAAGCATAGATAATAATATTAAATGTGCATTGCTGAAAGAACTAAAGGCTATCCCTAAGATCGAGTTTGAGAAGTGTTTTTCAAGGATTGGAAGAAGCGCTGGCACAATTACATAATATTTTGAAAGTGACAACATTAATGTAGATGAATAAATAAATACTTTAAAAAAATTCCCACTAATTTTTGAACAAACCTTTTATATTTTATCACCAATATATACGTGGAGGTTCACGAAGATATGCAGAAACTGTCTGAGCTAATTCTACGTGTAAAAATAATGAAAAGAGTTGATAGAAACATGGATCTGGAAATGCTGCGTTAGCGAGTTAAGGCTAGCAAAAGATTTCTCCCTGATTTCAGCTTACCATCTAAAACGAGGTCTTCCTGAAATTCTGGTAAGATAGATTAAGGGGCGAATTAAATCGTTTCTTGTGGTTTGTGTCATGATAAATTGAATAAAACAGGTTCTAGAACTATAAGTTAAGGAGTGTGTTTGAGAAAACCCGTGTCAAATGCAAAAATGGAGTGAAAAACACATTTTTCATGTTTGAGCAACAATAACTTTATTTCACCAAGAAACAGATCAACATTTTTAATAAATCAAATCTGTACAGCGTTTACATCTAGGAGACAATGCCCATCCCTTGGAGCACTGCATTTGGATGAACACTCATCATCGACTCAAAAGTTTATTTTATTTACCGATGAGTCACAGTTTACTCATTATGGTATCAATAATTTACGAAACCAACATTCATTGGTAGAGGTGAACCCTCATGCAACAATTGTACGTAACTTTCAACAGCGTTTTAGCATTAACGAATGATGTATTATTCATGATCACTGGACCATTTTATTTTTATAGAGCGCTTAAGAGGTCGGGTTATAGTTTTTTCAAGAAGAATTACCGATATTGCTTGAAGATGCTTCTGTTGCAACGCGACGCTACTTGTACTCCCAACATGATGGTGCATTGCCACATTTTTCAAAACTTTTTTCCACATACTTAAATCAACAGTTTCTAAATAAATGAATTGGTTGGAGATCCTTATACACTGGAAAACCAAGTTAACTGATCATACACTGTTGGATTTTTGCATATGGGGATGGATGATGAAGAAGAAAGTTTACGAGGTCAAAAGTTGATTCCTGCGAGGCACTATTTAGACGTATTAATGAAGCTTTCACGCAAATAAAGTAAAGCCCTGTTGAACTATGGAAAGCAACAAGAGGCACTGAAGCCATTCTTAAACAAGCAGAAAAATGCATTTGAAGTCGGCGGAGATACTTGAAAATGTCCTGTAATTTTTTCTTGAATCAAGGGAAAAATGTCTGTAGCCTCCGCATGTAGTCCTTAAAGGACCTTTGTGTCTCCCTTATTTATGTTTTATGCCCTCAGAATCTGAGACTTACAGAAGGCCAATCAAATTGGAGGACTCCTGTTCTCTGATATCCTTGGGGCTGAGCCGTTACGCTCCTAGGAATTTTTTTAGAATTCTTCTCAGATATGACAGGACAGTTTATCCATATATGTTTCCGCTGATTCAAAGTAACTCGATAACGAAGCATTTCTGAATCTAAATTTATATAAACTTTTCACTTTTAGAATGTGCTCCCACAGTTTCGGCATATATTCGTGAATCACCCTGCATAACAAATTAATGAAGAATTACAAAATAGTTGCAAATAGAAGATCACGTTTGCTTATTAAAAATAACTAAACACCCATTGGTTTTCTATTATTGTTAATGGTCTAAAGTTACTAATATCAATATTTTTCTAATATCTTTACGGCAAACTATAAATAAGCTAAAACTGTAAAACTGGTATGGACAAATTTGTGGTTAGCTGCCTATCCAATTTTTAATGTTAACTTTATAATTAAGACAGTATAATTATAGGCTGATTGGATTGCTGAACTTTCATAGTGGATAAATCTCCCCTAATGCAATGTCATTCATCGCTGTCACTTTCAGTGTCTGAAGAACTGTCATTTAAATCTTTATCAAATAAGTCTATGAAGTCATTGATATTCGGTTCCAGTTGTATGTAGTGGTTATCAACTGCTTCTAGATGTTTCACTTTAGGAGTCCATTTTCTGCTTCTATTTCATTGAACTTCTGCTCACATAGATTCAACACTTAATTTAAATTAAAAGATACGTTATGCATAGCACACATCCCCCCAAATAAGTTTGATAGGATTCAAATCTGGGTAGGAAGGGGCAAGCAAAACATTGTTTCTTTTTTTTCTAGAAGTTTACTCATGACATACCTTTTGTACAGTCACATATGCAAATTAGTTAATTTGTATAGTTGAGGTTTTAACATGTTAGGATTTGTTTTTGTTGAGTACTGCAAGTCATGAAGTACATACAGCACAACTCTGATCGAAACTACTTAATTAATCCAGTTACAGATTTTCTTTTTACACGCTTTTTAATTTGGTGTAAAAATACGCTCATTACAGTTTTCAGTCTTATGTAACTCATTGTTTTATTTTTAGTAACAACAGGCTCTCACACTCCAGTCGTACTACCGCTGTTCGCCTTACAGCTTTGAACATAGAATAGTTAAACTTTGTTCTCACTCTATTGTTTCATGAATTAAGAACATTGCTTCAATTTCCTTGCTTTGACTGCCTAAAACTTTTCTTAACCTAGTTTCAATCAAACTAGCCATCATAATGAAACTAACACTAGATCAATATTACTATCACTAAAACTACAAATAAATTTAGCTTTTTATAGCACACACGTAACTCATGTAAACAGCTAAAACTAAGACTTTACTACAATATACATTATTTATGAACTGAAAAGAACAACTGGTCTGCAACATTACACAGGGAGCAGTGTCATTTTTAAGTAGAAGCTTGTTTGCTTGACATCACTAGGATGAGTCTTGATCAGAAGGTTTAAAATTCTTGTGTTCAAGACCTCAAAATTAAGTTTAACGATTGTGAGTCTACTTTTGTATTGATTGAACAACATTTTGGTAATGTCGCATTCAGTTGTTGATATTGTACCTCTAGTGTATTATTTAATAAAGATTTCGTTAGTAGAGTGTCCTGCAGAACTAGTAGTATAAGAACCATTTAGTGTTGGTAGTTATAGGTCTGTGGGATGTATTATTACCAAAATCACTAACCAATGATTTACTCAGCCCCAGTTGAGATAAGTAAGAGAACTTTACCATTTTTATTGATTTGTTCTGATATGTCTGAAAAATCAATGGAAATGGTGAAATCATAGTATGAATGCAATATTGCTATATTATTGTGAGATATCAATAACCTATTGTGGTTTATTGTATTTCTATCTCCATGTTCTAATCTGGTGAGCCTAATTGGTTTAATTTTCAACAATTTATTGACGTTTTCTGGCAAAGAAAACTTTTCTTATTCTATGTTTATTATTCAAAATTAAAATATTCAAGGCTTTAATAAAAAACAAAACTGCAAAGATTCTAATTTATTTTAATTATTTTATGCGGTATTATACTATAAAAGATTTACTTACTTAAAGATATTAATTTAAATATTATATATAAAATTTTAAATGCTAAATTTTTTTTATAAAATAAGAAATTTATCTACTCTCTTAATTTTGATAATCCTGCTCAACCTGTATAATGTACCTAATAAAGGTGAAAAAGCACATATTTATTTAACTTTTTGTTGTGAAATTTTAATGTTTTACCTCAAATTTGTGAGAAAAGATTAAAATCCAAATTTTATACAAGCTGAATAAAAACTGATAAATTTTCATCACCAAGTGAGCACTCACTCACTATCAACAGATAATTTTCTATCAAAAACTCAGTACCATTAGAGAGTTTTTGTTGTCTCTTCTTTGAGATAATTCTCTATCAAACTCAGTACCAGTAAGAGAGGTTTTGTTTCTCTACTTTGAATAATTCTCTTATCAAACTCGGTACCATAGAGAGTTTTGTTGGTCTCACTTTGAATAATTTTTTTTCTCCTACATGTTTGAATATTGAGAATGGACCATACTTGTTTTAAACATGTGAACTCTTATGTTCTCGTGCTGTGTGTGACAGACCATGTGATGAAAGGGGAAACTTAGAAGTTGACATAAATTTTAATATTTTCTTGTTCTCAATTCAACCCATTTGCAGTGAACAATTTTCAGGATTGTAAGTACCATATCCTAATATTAACTTATGGAAGTGGACTAATTATCTGCCTTCTCTTCTTGTCAAGTATTGCGTTAAACGGCAAACCTCAAAAAATGATTGTTTCTTTTCATTGGTGTCAAAACCATCAGGGCAAACGGAAAGGATTGGGAGCCAATAAAGATCTTCTTATTTTCGTTACAGCGAACCACTAAGGGAACATACTAGGCAAAACAGTCAGTTGGCGGAACAAGGAGACATAAGAATTTTTTAGATGTAGGAACCAAGAACTTTCTGGACCTTTTCTTGAAATGTGTCTATGGAGGAAGTAATTTTGTGAATACCGAAGCTTTCATTTCCAGGAAAGTGTCAACTTGTTGCGTTGTAGTGAGTAATTACTTTGTTACTGATAATAAGACACCAAAAAATCGGTATGTCTCACATTTATAAAATCTGCTAACAAACTTGGTAAATGTCATTGACAATATATTTTTGTTGCCTTATATCCATAATTCCTGCTTGTATTTCTGCTATTTGTAAATGTACAAAAAGCTATTATGGGCAAACAGTATGATGTTAAAAATCAGTGACATATTTTCATCAATAATCGTTTTTACAGACTGAGTAGCACGGAAATGTATACGGATTGTGCGGGTGCCCGAGTTGTTTGGATGGCAAGTTGACATAGACATCTGGGATGCTGTAGTTAAAATGGGCAAAACTACATAAAAGTGTCTAGCAATGGTGAGGTTTTGAGAGAAGCTAATGATTGAGGCATCTTAAATTTTATTCGTATTTACAGCTTTAGGCTGTGAAGAGTTTTGTAAAAAAGTGGTCCCAACTGGCATTCTAACTATGTGACGAAAGTTAGTGAGGTTTTGCAAGTATTTCGCTACTGGTGTTGTTCCACAGGAAAACATACATTTGTACTAATTACTCAGTCCTAGAAATAAAAAGTCTGCCACTGAGGAAAACATTTTTACTACATCGTAAATGACATATCAGAATTGAAATGTTGTGAGTCTCAAACATATTCATATTTCTTGATCTTTGTTGGAACATTGAAGTTAAGAAGAGGTAAAGGCAATTAAAGCTGTGTTCTACTAAAACTGCCGTTGATATACATCGTCTAGGGCCTTTTGTGGAAGGTGAATTAACTCTTGTTAATCAAGAAGAAATTAAAGATGTCCAATACATACTTCTCACAGTTTCTTTTGATCAGAAAAACTCCTGTTGTGGATGTGAAGATTTTCTTTCCTTGGGAGAAACTTACAGATGGGTTTGTAAAAAAGTAACACTTATAACTGTTAAAGCGCACATTGAAAAAAATTTAATACTGAACAATGTATGAAAGATACGCAAGAAACAGGCTGGTTGAGGGCTTCTTTGGAGTTAACCAGATGTTGATAAAAAACATAATCTAAAAACAATACTTTTAAATCCTAAAATGTGTAAATCTTAGTATTGTACTTTCATACA